>NC_053498.1:100327780-100564868 GCF_905171775.1 Rana temporaria | reverse complement strand
CCCAAGGGGTTTTTACAGTTCGGGACTGCGTCGCTTTAACAGACAATTGCGCGGTCGTGCGACGTGGCTCCCAAACAAAATTGGCGTCTTTTTTCCCCCACAAATAGAGCTTTCTTTTGGTGGTATTTGATCACCTCTGCGGTTTTTATTTTTTGCGCTATAAACAAAAATAGAGCGACAATTTTGAAAAAAATTCTATATTTTTTACTTTTTGCTATAATAAATATCCCCCAAAAACATATATAACATTTTTTTTCCTCAGTTTAGGCCGATACGTATTGTTCTACCTATTTTTGGTAAAAAAAAATCGCAATAATCGTTTATCGGTTGGTTTGCGCAAAATTTATAGTGTTTACAAAATAGGGGATAGTTTTTTTTTTTTTTTTTTTACTACTAATGGCGGCGATCAGTGATTTTTTTCGTGACTGCGACATTATGGCGGACACTTCGGACAATTTTGACACCTTTTTGGGACAATTGTCATTTTCACAGCAAAAAATGCATTTAAATTGCATTCTTTATTGTGAAAATGACAGTTGCAGTTTGGGAGTTAACCACAGGGGGCACTGTAGGAGTTAGGGTTTACTTTGTGTGTGTTTACTAGTGTAGGGGGGTGTGGCTGTAGGAATGACGTCATCGATCGTGTCTTCCCTATAAAGGGAATGACGCGATCGATGCGCAGACACAGTGAAGCACGGGGAAGCCGTGTTTACACACGGCTCTCCCCGTTCTTCAGCTCCGGGGAGCGATCGCGACGGAGCGGCTATAAACGAATAGCCGCGCCGTCGTCCCGGATCGCTCCTGAAGCCACGGGGACCGCCGCATGTATGGGGGGGGGGGTCCCGATAGGACCCCCGACCCACGTCAAGCAGGGCACGTATATATACGTACATGTGCCTGCCTGTGCCATTCTGCTGACGTATATGTACATGAGGCGGTCCTTAAGTGGTTAAAGCCTTAATAAACAAACTCACTACAGTCTCCACAATAACTTTATTACATTGTGTACCTATTTTGAAAAAATTGCATTCTGATACAAATACCTGTTAATCCTGCCAGTGACATCCTCTTCCTTGTTGGCAGTCGCAGCGACCTGAAGCCACCACCCTCCCAGGCAAAGTAAAATTTAAAAAAAGCAGTGTGTACAGCTTACTCTGCTCCTCAATCTCCCAGCTGATTGTGAAGCCAGTAGCACTGACTGATGAGACACATATTTGCTTTGATTGACAGAAGTTGGTGTACGTGGCAGGGTGGACTGTGTTTTACAAGGTATTTGCAAACATTTTTTTGCCTGCTTGTTAATTATTTTTTAGGAAGAAATAACGTACTTATAAACCATCATTAGCGTTTACAACCACTTTAAAATGTGATATGCTGATGGTTCAGTTTGGGGACTGTACACTGTATTGTGCTATGCCAATTTTTTCAACTGGGTGCCATTTTTGGTTTCCCTGGGATGCCCTGTGAATGGGGGCCTAGTTTGCCCTGGACCAGCAGCATCAGTTGCTATGGTGTGGATGGGCCAGCCGCCAACATCATAACAACTAATGATGGTCTGGAGTCAGAACATATGGCATCATTCGTTGCTATGGTGATGGCGGGCGACTAACCTGCACTATGATGACCCATGGCTTTTTTAGATCTTGTCCACCTCCTGCTCTCTGCCGCTCTGCTGGAGTCAAAGGGTAGTACTCTGATGTGAAGATGGGCAACTGTGATAGGAGGGTCTGTGTGACTGGAGGGAATCTGTGATGGGGAAACCTCTCGTGTAGTGGGCCTTCTGATTTGAAGTTCATTTCATCAAGGCAGTTATGTGCATTGTCCCAGGCTCAGGTTTTCTATTGATAAACAGGACTCTTTTTTTTTTTCTCCCCTTATAGTCTTTCAGGACAGCACCTTGAGAGCGTTGCTCCACCCACTTGACAGGGAACACACCTCCACCAAACTTCTTAAAAGGGAGGCTCCTTCCACTTATCAGTCTTTGTGTTTCCTCCGGCGGGAACACGTGGGGTTTGGGAGCTCTCTAGGTACTACCCGAGAGGTCTTATCTCCCTACTCCACCTGTTTTTTTTTCTTACCTCAGAGAGTCTGTTCCTCCCATTCACTGGGTAGAGAGTGCCTTGCGCATGGGCTCCTTCTCCCTCATCGGTGCTCAGTGAGCCAGGGACTGCTCCTTGGCAAGGTAGAAGGCTCGGACATCTTTTTTTTTTTTCCTGTCCTGGCAGCCGAACGCCGCCGCCATCTTGGGAAGGTCAGTCAGGCTGCTTCCCCCGGAAGTGAGGTAACCGGAAGGAGCAGCATCCTACGAGCGGGCGCAGGGCATGGACGTCATTTCAGCCAGGAAGCGAGGAGGGAGGAACAGGTCTGGTGCCTTGTTAGCTGATTCTGGTCCGGTGCAGTGGCGCTAGTGGAGTCCGGAACCGGCAGTTTGGCCACCAGCATCACGCTGCTGCCTCAACATGGACACAGGATCCTGCGCGGAACTGGCACCAGCAAGGCCCAGGTAAGGGGTAGACTGAGGTTCTACCCTCATTTTACTATGGGGTGTCTCTCTCTAGCTCTCTTCTCCCTTGGGGGGGGGGGTGTCTCCCCCCCCCCCCCGGTGGCGGGGGCCCGTTTGGGCACATGAGTGTAGTGGATCTCTCACTGTGCACCTGTGGTGAGCATCTTGATTGGTTTTCAGGCTGACTCAAATGTCTGGTTTGTCTTTTTTACCTTTTTTATTTTCCCTTATCATGGCAGGCCAAGAGCTCTGATCCTGGGAATAAAAAGAAATGTCCTTCATGCAAGTCTAAACTTATCTGAAGGCTGGAAAAAAGCTTTATGTCAGACATGTATTGACTCATTAGTGAAGGAGGAAGCGTCTGCCGCTTGCAGCGACATAATAGCATCTGTTAAAAAAGAATTGGATGCTACTATTCAGTCCTTTAAGTCCTCACTCACGAAACCATCCGTGAGGCCGACCTCTACCTCACAATCCTCACAAGACTCACTGTTAGTCCCTGTAGTGGAGGCAGAAGAGTCCTCTGAACCAGGAAGGTCCTTTCCCCTCACATTCTCAAGAATCAGATGAGGAGGAGGAGGATGAGCTGGAGAATATGTCTTCAAAATATAAATTGTCTTTGGAACAAGTTGCTGGCCTCCTAAAAGCTATTCATGCAACTTTGGGATTAGAGGAGGAACGTAAAGAATTATCTTTACACTACAGGATGTATGCAGGACTCAGTGAGCCCAAGATACGTACGTACCTTCCCAGTCCATACAGTAATTTCTGAAGCGATCAAGAAAGAATGGACTGATCCTGAAAAGAAACCTTTCTTTGCTAAGGCACGCAAGAAAAGGTTTCCTTTTGAGGAAGACCCAGCAGCTCCTTGGAATAAAGTTCCAAAACTTGATGCAGCCTTTTCTCAAGTCTCAAGATCTAGCATTTGAGGACATGGGGATTCTGAAAGACACCATGGATAAGAGGATGGATCAGCAATTAAAGAGGGCTTCGCAATCCATCATAGGAAACCTTAAGCCAGCAATGGCGACTACTTGCGTCTGCAGAAATATGGAGTATTGATTGAGCCAGCTTAAAGGGGTTGTAAAGACAAAAATATTTTCCTCTTAAAGTCTGACAGTAGCTGATAAAGTAAAAAGTAATGTTTTGCATTATAACTAGTTTGATACCTGTTGAAATCGAGCTGTTTTATTCACCTCAGTCACTCCTGAATCATTATTCTCACTGACTTCCTGGTTTGCGGTGCGCATTCATTCTTGCTACATCACGGCCTACAGTGCCCATTAGGCTTAGCCTCCTTGCCTGTGAGGGATAAGAGAGCATCTCCAATTGGAGAGAACTAAGGGCAGTGGCCTGAGCTTTGGATGCCTTCTCCACAGACCTTCAAGGTGCCCATGTTCAAGTCTTCTCGGACAATGCCACTACCATAGCCTACTTAAACAGGCAAGGAGGCACAAGAAGCAAGACACTTCAGCTTCTCGCCTCAGACATCCTAAACTTGGCAGAAAATCATTTTCTATCCTTATAGTGGCGGATTTTCTAAGCAGAAGACTGATTCAGGAAGCAGAATGGACCCTAAATCCGGAAGTCTTCACATTGATCACCCGAGCCTGGGGCCAACCACAAATAGACCTATTTGCGTCAGAAGAAAATACGCAACTTCCGGTCTTTTTCTCCATTCACAGAAACGACAGTTCCCAGGGAACAGATGCGTTAATACAGCCTTGGAACTTCCAGCTGGCTTACGCCTTCCCTCCGTTTCAACGAATTCCGTTGGTACTGAGAAAAAATTCAGAAGGAGAAGGTGGAAGTAATTTAAAATTACTCCATTCTGGCCAAAAGGGCTTGGTTTACCACCATTCTTCGCATGGCAGTCAGGCCGCCTAGGCGGCTGCCGCTCCAGCAGGACTTACTTCTACAGGGTCCGATATGCCATCCGAAGGTGGCATGTCTAAGCCTCATGGCGTGATATCTGAGAGGCAGTTATTGAGACGAAAAGGTCCGTCTCGACCACTTGTGACTACCTTACTTTCCAGTAGAAAGGTGGTTACCAGGAAGATCTATGCTAAATACTGGAAGGTCTACAACTCCTGGTGTCATTTGTCTAATATAGTGGTGAAAAATCTAGTGTCAATTCTGGAATTTCTTCAGAATGGAGCAGAAAAGGGCTGGTCAGTCAGTACACTTAAAGTGCAGATAGCCGCATTGGGAGTTTTTCTGGAAAGGCCTATATCTTCAGATCCATTAGTGTCAAGATTTTTCAAGGCGCTTTCTAGGTCCAGACCAGCTCCCGTGTGACACTTCCCCAGTTGGGATTTGTCAGTGGTTCTTCAGTCACTATCTAAGGAACCCTTTGAACCGCTACAAGACATTTCTCTGAAGTACCTTACTCTCAAAACGGTGTTCCTAGTGGCAATTACGACAGCCAGAAGAATCGGTAAACTGCACGCACTGTCAATAAAGAAACCCTTTCTGTCTGTCTATACGGACAGGGTTGTACTAAAGACTGATCCAGCCTTTCTACCAAAAGTGGCATCAGCCCTCAATCGGTCAATCGTAAATTGTCATACCAACCTTCTGCTCTAACACATCAGGGGAGAAGGAACACCAATTTCACATGTTGGATGTGAGAAGAACCTTACTACATTACCTTGAAGTGACCAAAGGATTTTTGATCTTCAGACTCCTTGTTCATACTTTTTTCAGGGTAAAAGAAGGGCCACCATGCGTCTAAGGGGTCAATAGCTAGATGGCTGAAAACCGCTATTCTGGAAGCCTACTCCCAAGCAGGGCTATCTCCCCCATTGGGAATTAGAGCACACTCTACTAGAGCTCAGGCCACTACATGGGCAGAAATAGCTGGTGCCACCCCAGATCAAATCTGCAAGGCGGCTACGTGGTCAAGTTAACTTACGTTCGGCCGTCATTGCAGACTGGATCTTCTGTCAGCAAGCGATCAGGCTTTTGGCAAAAAGGTCTTGCAGGCTGTGGTCCCTCCCTAAGTGGGTAAGTCTCTGTTATCCTCTCAAGGTGCTGTCCTGAAAGACGATAAGGGAAAAGTCAAGTTAGACTTACCGGTAACTTGTTTTCCGTGAGTCTTTCAGGACAGCAGCAACCCGCCCTTATTGTTTTAAATATTATGCTGTGACTAACCATACTCTGATTATGTGTTCCAGCTTGGGCTGGAGGTTTCTCTACTACTACTACTACTACTACTACTACTAAGTGGAAGGAGCCTCCCTTTTAAGAAGTTTGGTGGAGGTGCGTTTCCTGTCAAGTGGGTGGAGCCACGCTCTCAAGGAGCTGTCCTGAAAGACTCATGGAAAAAAGTTACCGGTAAGTCTAACTTGACTTTTCTCAAAGAATAGGTGCAGGAACTCGCCCTCCCCGAGAAACTTCTCGTCCCAACCATGTCCACATTCCCCATCCCCGCCTTCCTCAAAGGAGACAATTAGTGTTGCCAAATAATGGGTGTGGTCGAGTTTAGGAACTTTGTATCACACAAGCTGCAAAGTTCAGGAATGTGAAATACACAGAATACAGGACTCAGGAGTGCATAATAAAACACAGGGCTCTGGAGTGTGTATTGCACAGTGCGTTACACTGGGTGCAGAAAAAAAATCAGTAATGTGCAGTATGTCCTATATAGTGCATTGCTCAAGAATATTTAATGTAACTCATCGTACAAAGTGCAGCATTCAGGAGTATTGTCCAGGGGCGATTAATATGTACCATACGACTGTAAGAGGTATGCAACGTATACAAGGAATATTACAAAATACTTACTGTTGCACTCTGCATGCTGTGCCATACATTACATACTCTTGCTCAAGGAACTCTGTACGCTTTGCTGCCCCCCAGTTCCTTTGTCCTCTCCAAACAAAAATACCCCCTCCCTTAGGTATCTCTTCCCCCCCCCCCCCTAAGTAACCATCAATTCACTTCAGCACACCTCTTTGCTTACCTCTTCACCCCCATTCACAGCTCGACTCTGTACTTTTGTCCACAGTTCACCTTGGCACCCCCAGCCACAACTCGCTTATTGTAACCCATCAACATCTCATCTCTGAACTACTCCATCCACAGGTTACATCCTCTGTCCCATGCTCACCTTTACACCCCCATCCACATGTTATCCCAATAGCTCTCACATCTGCACACCCCCTTTCTGGCTCTCACCCTCCTTCTCAGCTATCATCCCTGCACAAATCCCCCTTTCCCACCTCTCTCCCCCTGCACAAATCCCTCCTCACCCCCACAGCTCTCAGCTTTCCTACCTCTCGCAAATCCCCCCCAAAGCTTCCTTTATTTTTCCCCAATTGCCCCCTCCCCCCACAGCTCTCCTACCTTTTCACATATGGCCCCCACAGCCCTCTACCCTTTTCACAAATCCTCCTTCCACAGCCCTTTCTCAGCTCTTGCAGATTGCAGCCAGCTTTTTTTTTTTTTTTTTTCAAACACTACTGGTTCATTCAGCTCTGCCTGTTGGACTGCTTTCACACTGGGGCGGGCAGGTGTTGACGGTAAAATACTGCTAGATTTAGCGGTGCTATTCGGCCACTAGCAGGGCGCTTTTAACCTCTGCTAGCGGCCGAATAAAGGGTTTAATGTGCCCGTTTATCGCTGCTGCAGAGGTACTTCGGCAGCGGTATCCATTGGTTTTACCGTCCCAAAGATGCTGCTTGTAGGACATTTTTTAACGTCCTGCCAACGCAGCACCCCAGTGTGAAAGCACTCTGGCTTTCACACTGGGACTGCTGGGAAGGTGTTTTTTAGGTGCTTTACAGGCCCTATTTTTAGCCTAAAAGCACCTGAAAACCTCCCCAGTGTGAAAGGGGTCTCGGGAATGTAGCACAGAGCATCACTTGGCTCCGTGCTACACAGGCGGCAGGCAGGGAAAAAAGCCGTCTCTCGAAACGGCCTTTTAAAACAAAATGCGGATGGTTGCGGAGTCGGAACCCAGGGTACCGACCTGCAAATGTGGGACGTCGTTGGCTCTGGTTGCCAGCGCTACCACACAGAAGCTGGTGAAGGAAGTGAAAAAACATCCTATTACCAGCCTCTGTGTTAACTGACAAGTCGGAGAGGACAGGGGAGGCGGAACTCTGGCTGAAAAAAGCCCTGTTGATGACACTTAATTTTGTTTTTCATTTTAGACTTGAGTGCCTCAAGATTTTCCTTTCTTTAAAGGAATGCCGCAAGGTTGAGAAACACTGTGCTAGGCCAACCCTTGTCTTTTGGGAAACTGTGATGAGATTATGCCTGTTTTGTTGAGAGTCACACGTGAGAACCTGTGCTGGGAAAAATATAGAGAAATATGGAAACTGCCATATGTTGCTTCTGAAAATGCTAGTTGAGGAACTGTTATTATGATTCTCTGGTTTTAGTACTTTGAATCACTGAGGACAAACATGTAGATCAGGAGTTCTGACTTCACTGGATGTGCACGCAACTCAAGTGCACAGGACAGCAGCATGATTCGTTTTTTAATATGAGGTTAGCAATGCTAGGCCATGTATTTCTCTTGACATGGGTTTCTTTTAAGGCAAGCTAAGGTAGAAAAGAAAAAATAACTGAGACATGTACTTTGATGTATTTCATTGCAGAAGAGGTCAGTGAAGAGGAGATGAGTGATGAAGATGAAAGGGAAAATGGAAATCACATACTTCTTGGTAAGATATGTCTTGCAGTAAGTGACTCATTGTGCGATTGTTTGCAGCTCTAGGTCATTTAAAGCCGAGGTTACGCAAATTTTTTTAAAGCCAGTCGCTACAAATTCTGCAGCTGCTGACTATGAAATATGGACACTTACCTGTCCAGCACGCCCGCACAATCGCTCGTCCCTCGGCCGCATCCGCCACCGTCCTCGGTGAGGGAATCGGGTTCTCTACTGTGCGAGTAGTGCGGCGCGCAATCACTGGTCCCCGTTCTTTCCTGGGAACAGTGTGTTTCCCAGGAGACAGCGGGGGTGCGGGAAGGGGCACCCACATGAGCCTATTCCCGGAAGTGGGTGCAAATACCTTTCTTAGACAGGTATCTGCACCCCCCTCCCCCTGAAAGGTGCCAAATGTGACACCGGAGGGGGGGAGGGTCCCGAAAAGCGGAAGTTAAATTTTTGGGTGGAACTCCGCTTTATTAACCACTTCCCTCACGGTCAATAGTAAATTGATGTCTGGGAAGTGGTTGTGTAATGCTGACTGGACGTTCAGCAGGATAAAATGCCGGCGCACCGATCGGTGATGCGGGGTGTCAGTCTGACACCCTGCATCTCCGATCTCGTTAAAGAGCCTCCGGCGGAGGCTCTTTACCACGTGATCAGCCATGTCCAATCACGGCTGATCACGATGTACACAGGAAGAGCCGTTGATCGGATCTTCATCACTCGCGTCTGACAGACACGAGTAGAGGCGAGCCGATCAGCGGCTCTCCTGACGGGGGGGGGGGGGTTCGCGCAGCTCCCCCAGCTCCCCCTTGGATGCCCACACTGGACCACCAGGGAAGCGGCCAGGACACAAAAAAGCAATGATAGGCAACTATAAAAAAAATAGCACAATACATGCCAATCATTGCCCACAAATGGGCACTGACTGGCAACATGGGCACTGACTGAAGTGATGCCCAGCAATGCCATCAGTGCCACCTCTTGGTGCCCATCCATGCCCAGTGCCCACCAATCGGTACCCATCAGTGCCGCCTATGAGTGCCCATCAGTGCCGCATACCAACGTCGCCCATCAGTGCCCGTAATGTAAGAAAACATACTTATTTACAAAAATTAACAAACAAAAAAACTTAATTTTTTTTCTCCTAAATTTTCAGTCTTTTTTTAGTTGTTGCACAGAAAATAAAAATCGCAGAGGTGATCAAATACCACCAAAAGAAAGCTCTATTTGTGGGAACAAAATTATAAAAAAAAATTGGGTACAGTGTAGCATGACCGCGCAATTGTCATTCAAAGTACGACAGCGCTAAAAGCTGAAAATTGGCTTGGGCAGGAAGGTGCGCAAGTGCCTGGTATGGAAGTGGTTAAGGACGCAGAGACTTTCCCTTTGTATCTGCTTTTCCAACTATCTCTCTGTGGAGCCTAGTCGTTTGCTTCTCCCAAGCACTCATTAGCTTTGTACCCATTTGTTGTAGATTTTGTACAAAAGTGAACCTATCCCCTCCATGGATCCAGCCATGTCCTGACTTTAGAAGGTGCTTACTATTTTGGTAAAGGACTCGTCTGTCTTAACCGCTTGTCTACCAGTTCAGTCTTTTAATTTTTCACATGCGTGTTAAAATCAACATTTTTTTGCTAGTCAGTGTTAGTGTTACCCATGCCGGCAACCCTCCACTTTGGTGGTGAGGAGGATCTGTCCTGGGAGTGTTACCTGCTACCTTCAGTGGAATTGTGAGTAGAGCTCCCTCCCCTCGGCCGCGGCAGTGGGCTGCGGGTAATCCCTAGGGTACTTGGTTCTTGCAGGATGCCCTCCTCCCTTCCAGGTCTAGAGGGTCAGTCTCCATGCTTTCTTATTAGTGTCCTCCTGTAGTCCTGCAACGTTGCTTGCAGAATGGGAACGTCCGCATTGCCCCTCTGTGGTTCTGTACATTTTATTTTTTTGGGCATGCTATTGCTTTTGAGAAAACCCTTCTGAGCAATGGACCTCTCCTCCTCCTGTGGTGGATCGACCATTTTTATATTGAATCGGGCGACCGTGATTCCGAAGGATCTGGCAGGCCAAGAGGTGTAATCGGTATGTGTATATGACTCTGGCACTGCACCCAGGGTTAGCTGTGGCTCATGTGGTTTCAACACATCCTGCTTGGGCCACGCTGTTACGCCAGGGTCTGGGTAAAAAAATTGATGCCCCTGGTTTTCGCTAAAGGGGCAGACCAAGTGGTCCAGGGCTTCCAGCATGGGTGCTGCTTCTTTGGATGCAGCTTTGCTATTTGATTTCTCCGTCTAAGCCAGTGGTTCTCAACCTCAGTCCTCAAGTACCCCCAACAGGCCATTTTTTTCAGGTTTTCTTTACACAACTGCTTTAAATCAATATCAATGACATGCTATTGATAAGAGCTATTTAAGAGAAGTTCACAAAATATGGCCTGTTGGGGGTATTTGAGGACTGAGGTTTCGAACCACTGGTTTAAGCATGTGTGTGTCTGCCAACTAGGCACCTAAAATGGTCCTGACAGACTTGTTCTCCCAGGGAGAACATCTTTTTTGGACTACGTTGGATGACATCTTCAAGTTTTCCTTACTGTGGGCAGAGTGCACATCTCCCACAGTTTAGTAGGGCAGCGGTTCTCAACCTCAGTCCTCAAGTACCCCCAACGGGCCACGTTTTGGGAATTTCCCTTAGATAGAATATCTTTTGTCAATACCATGTTATTGATATTGATTTAAAGCAGCTGTGCAAAGTAACTGAAACCTGAAAACATAGCCCATTGGGGTTCCTTGAGGACTGAGGTTAAGAACCACTGTAGTAGGGGAATGAACCTCAGAGGCCTTCTGTCTCTACATACAAGAGACCTTTTTTCCTTCCTCTGGCTCAAAGGATCAAGTCCTCTGTGTGAGGTCTTGCCCCCCCCCCTTCTAGAGTAGGGGGTCAACTTCGCTGACCTGTGGACCCTTCCTTGCCTTGCTTCAACTAGGTCCACAAACTGTTTTGTCTGGCCGCTAGGGAAATTCTTTCATTCCAGTTTTCGCCTTTCCCTGTCTCGACTGCTGGCTCTTTACAGGGGTGGTGCATGATCTGTTAGTACAGCAAATTGTACCCCTGTTCTGGCCCCCGGGAGGTTTCTCTGGGATTTTACTCCAACCTGGTTTACGGTTCCAATGACAGAAGGCGTTTTCCCGTTCCTGGATTTTGAGGCCCAAGTTTGCCCTGAGAGGGTGCAGTTGTGCAAGATGGAATTCATCCATTCGGGGTGGTCTCCCTTCATCAGGGAAATTTCCTGTCTCCCATAAATGTCTAAGATGTGTACCTGCATGTTTCCATCTGTGCCAGGCACCAACGCCCTTTGCGGTTTTGTGTTAACTTTGCTGATCTTTGGACAGGCCCTGATCCTCCAGAAGTCCACACTTAATCTTTGTCTCAGGACGGACCAAGGTGTTGCTTTCGCTGGATAAGCTCCAGTCAATGATTCAGCTGCTGCTGTCCCACAGGCAGGTTTCACTGCGATATGCATACAGGTTCTGCGCCTCTTGGTATCCATCTTCGAAGAGATCTGGTATATGCAGTTCCAAGAGGTCTGCAGATGTAAATCCTCTCCAAGTGGGACACTTCTATACTGTCCTTGTGCCTGGCCCAGGGGGTCAGAACCTCTCTGGTCTGGTGCCTCTAGCTGGATAGCCTTTTTCTTCTGTGGCACTGGAAGGTGTTCACTGTGGCTACCAGCCTTTCTGGCTGTGCAGAAGTCCTAAGAGCAAAGTCGGCTCAAGGACACTGGAAGTGTCCTGGAGCCTCGGGCAATTTGAATGTGTCGAGCAGTGGACAGAGATTCCTCATGGGTGCCCAGTCAGGTGTGTACATTCCAGGCATGGTTACCTCGCAGGTTGATTATTCGAGTCATTAGGAGCTGGATTGATCTCCATACCTTGAAGTGTTTTGACAACTCTGTCTACAGTGTCTCGTTTCAACAGAAAAATGCCGTAGTTTGTGGCGAGCGCATGAGATCCTTTGGAGAATGCAACGGACACTCTGGTGGTGCCGTGGAACGATTCATTTTTTGATTTTGGCATCTTCTCCTCAGCACAGGATAGAGGCAGAAGGGTTTCTGGTTGTTTTCCGGATTTGCTTAGTCCACCCTGGTATGCCGGTGTGGTGCAGCAAGTAGCAGACACTCCTTGTCGGTCGCTTCTGAGGGTGGTTCCTCTGTCTCTGAGGCCGATCCTCCACCCTGCTTACTGTCTCTGGCTTGTCGGCTTGGCTATTGGAAGTTAGGTTCTGGAAGAAGGGGTTGTCGGATTTGGTTATTTCTGCCCTTCTGTAGAGTTATAACTTGTATCCCTTGAAAGATATGTCGCCAACCTTTGCAGGGTTCCCTCCACATGCTGTCTCTGTGGCTCAGATCTTTGCCTTTTCTCCAATGCCTTGTTAAGCACAAGCTTACCTTGACTACCATTAGAAGTCGGATTTCTGCCCTTGCAGTCCTGTTTCAAAGTTCTTTGGACACGTTCTCCTTGATTCTGAAAGGAGAGTATTTTATCTGGAAGACCTTAAAAAGTTGCCAACACCCCTGGTTTGAGTGAGAAAAAGGAGAAGTTCCCCCAGGATGGGGCTTTAACGGCAACAAAAATGAAGAGAGTATAGGGTATTATAAAATGTATTATATGAGAAGATTCCAAAAGAAAATGAAAAAAATTTTTTTTTGTATATATAAAGAACAACACAGTAGTTTAAAAACAAGGTTCATCAGTGGGTGGTTTTGTATATTCGCAGGGATGGGTTCAGGCCCCTGAACCCATCCCTGCGAATATACAAAACCACCCACTGATGAACCTTGTTTTTAAACTACTGTGTTGTTCTTTATATATACAAAAAAAAAAATTTTTTTCATTTTCTTTTGGAATCTTCTCATATAATAAATTTTATAATACCCTATACTCTCTTCATTTTTGTTGCCGTTAAAGCCCCATCCTGGGGGAACTTCTCCTTTTTTTCGTTCTCCTTGATTCTTACTTTTGCCTGCGTGGTTCTTCATGTGGCATCCCCAGTGTGTTCTCAGTTGCCACATTGGAAACTGCACTTGGTTTTTCAGTCCTCCAGAAACCTCTTTTTGTGAGCTTTCAGGGAATTCTCTTGCTCGTGCTCTTGGGAGGTTGCCTTTTTTGATGGCAATGTTGGAGCTAGCAGCCTTGTCCTGTACGTCCTCTTATTTGGTCTTGCACAGGGATATGCTGGGTGTCCTTCGTTCCTTCCAAAGGTGATACCCGATTTTCAGTTGAATGAGGGCATTATCCTACCTTGCCTGTGTCCACATCCTTTTCCACTTTTGGAGGTTGCTCTGCACTTCTTGGACATGGTCTGCTACAACTTCCTTCCAGAGATTGGATTCTATTTTTGTGCTTACGGTCGAGCCGGGCGGCCTCCACTGTAACCAGTTCTAGGTGGATTTGTAAGACTATGGTGGAGGCTTATGCCATTCAGGGTTGGCTCCCCACTCCCTGGTCACGGAACTCTGCCAGGGCAATTAGTGCCTCTTGGGGTTCTGACTTTGGGCATCTATTAAGTTTGCACAGCAGCCACCTGGTCATGTGTGCTTCCATGTAGCCACCATTTACGAGATGGATGTTTTTTTTTGAGTTTTCAGATGTTTTTTTTTTTAGCCACAAGGTTTTTGCAGGCTGGTGTTTGAGGTTCCTTTTTTCCCCTGTGGGGGGCTTATTTTGGGTGGTTGCCTGTTTTATCTCTTGGCTCCTCTGTTTTCCTACCCTTCAGTGAGGCGCTGCTTTGGGACATCCCAGTGGTCAAGAATGAATAAGAAATGTGTTCATCAATGAATGCAAGAGAAAACAGTCTATTTTTTTACTCCCATGTAAAATCCCTTTCTCTGAGTTCATTGACAGACACAGCATCCACCCCTCTTCTGGTCTTTTTTTTTTTTTCTAGTACTGCTTTCTGACAAACTGACTTTTTTATTAGAGAGAGGGGGCTTATACTAACTAGGACTGCCCATGGGCTGTGCTATGCTCTTTTTCTGCCTAAAGTCCTGCTCCTGTAAATGGCGCTATAAACCCAATTAACAAGAATAAATAGAAGCCGTGTTTGTCAATGGATTCAGAGAAAGGGATTTTATGGTGAGTAACAAAACAAAAAAAATGCAGTTTTTACACTTTATGTTCCACTTGGTTCTAGCTAAGAGGTGAACAAGCTCCAGCAATCCTAGTGTGTGGTACAGTGCTATCAAGTTTAAAATGTTGTTCTTCAAATTTTGAATTGATTCTTGCTGGTCATCCTATATAAAATGTATTTGTCATCTACTGTAGTGCCAGAATCCAGGTTTGACCATGACTCTGCTGGGAGTGAGGAAGATGAGGAGGAAGATGATCTCAAGGATGCGAGTCCCCATTCCAATGCCCAGACAGATGGTGACTATGTCCCTGATTCTCCAGTTATGTCTCCTGTAGAGCTGAAGCAAGAGCTTCCCAAATATCTTCCAGCACTACAGGTACTTGGCACAATGGCTCTGAATAGAATTAAGACTTGTTTCTGATACTGATGTTGTGTGGTGATGTAAATGCCTCTGCTTTAATTTCATTGGCAGGGCTGCCGAAGTGTGGAGGAGTTCCAGTGCCTAAATCGTATTGAAGAGGGAACTTATGGTGTTGTGTACAGAGCGAAGGACAAGAAAACAGGTGTGTGCATGCTGTACTGTCCACATATGATTGTTCAAGTCTTTCTTTTGCACATTGTAGCCATTGTGTTGTGTTTGCAATAATGAGATGAAGGAATTTCTTAGTATTCACCTAAAAGTGGCTTTTATGTATGTACTAGCTTTCTGTTCCATATTGCGAAATGCATCATTTTGAGATTTGTAGATTTTTCACATTTCTGTCGGCACACCACACGCCCGTATTCTCACTGGCTTTTGGTCACGCCAAGCTGGTTTTACATTCAAATACATTCTCATGTGGTGCCGTACACCCACATGAAGCTGTTCAACAGCAGATCGAAAGGAGGTCAACTTTAGGTCAAATGTACCAGTCCTTGCATTCTGATTGATCTTGGAAGTGTCCTAAACTAATGCTGTCAACACAGGCCCTTAGACTGACCATAGATGGGAAGGTATCTGGTTGTTTAAAGAACAGCTGGGGAGTTATCTTGCTGTTGTCTGGACTTTTCGAAAGTGCACAGCAGGAAAAGGGGTGTGCTGGTTTACATGAGTGTCCTGCAGGATTTTTATCTTATAGTAGGTCCAAAAGTAGGCAGATACGTTTTCTTCAGATATTTTCACATATATGTACTGTATTTGCTGGCGTATAAGGTGGCTGGGCACATAAGACGACCCCCTAATATTCCTTTAAAACTGTTGTTTTGTGCTCTACTCACCATATAAGACGACCCCCTTGTGTGGTAATACTGTTCAAAAACGAAGAGGCCTCAGCCCACCGGGTGCTCTGTAGAGCTGTATATATTTCAGTATGTGCGCCGCTCAGCCAATCCCGGCGGGCCATGCACTCTCTTGATGACTACAGAGCAGGCTACACAATGTAGAGGTTACTCCTATCCGAGCAGGCTTAGCAGGCTCTAGTCATCAACAGAGTGCTTCGCCCGCTGGTATTGGCTGAGCAGCGCATATACTGAATTACATACAGCTTTACAGATCACCCAGCGGGCTCATATCTATTGGGCAGCTGCTTCACTCTGCATATAAGACGACCCCCGGTTTTTAGCTGTGTAATTCCGGTGTAAAAGGTCATCTTATAAGCCGGAAAATACGGTATATACAATATCATGATAGATTTCACATTTTTGAAAATGGTGTTTTCGGGATTTGGCCAATAAAGAAAAGGGTGACATTCGATTTTGTCGTGATTTTAGTGTGCTTATGGTATGTTTTTCATAGGTGACATGTTCTGCCTCTATTTGTAGATGAAATTGTGGCTCTCAAGAGACTTAAAATGGAAAAGGAGAAGGAAGGGTTTCCTATAACCTCACTTCGTGAAATCAACACTATTTTGAAAGCCCAGCATGAGAACATTGTTCGGGTCAGGGTAAGCATTTAACTATCACTGCAGAATTAATTGGAATTATGATTAGAGGTTGATGTGTTAAGTTTGGTTTTACTTTCCGCATGTAAACTTTTGTATTGCCCCCCAACTATTTTCCTGCTTGTCTCTATCTAGCCACCTATCGCAAAGTTCAGAATTGCTGCAGTGATCGATCTATAGATGTATTCTAGTGATCAATCAGACACACATAGAAGCTGATTTATTTGAGAGTGTTTAAATAATAAATGATTCACTTCAATTATCCAATCATGAGAAAATAATTCACATGAAGGAAAACCGTGTGTATTGAGTGTGATATACTAGAGATCTTGAAAAAGTTTCTGCATTTTTTTAAATATATTTAGAAGAACCTGTGTGTGTATGTATGTGTATATGTATGTATGTATGTATGTATGTATATATATATATATATATATAATGTGTGTATATAGTAAAAAAAAAAAAAGATTTATTCAGTTCAGTGTGTATGATCTCTGTAAACTACTGTTAAATAGAGACAGCGATTAAAGGCACTTAAAGCTGCTGTCTATATAAATCAGTACATTTTTTTTTTTTTTTTTTTTTTTTTTAATCCTGATAGTTTTTATTGAAAACTGTATTTTTTTGTTTACAGCACAGAAACAAAGGTTTCAAATAAAGTAAGAGGAGTGCATAGTATCATATGGTGCAATAGGACAATATAGCACATAACTTGAAACTTCAAGTATCAGTCTCTCATAATATAGTGTAAATATTATACAACAGCAAGTGCAGTAAAAACAACCCAGCAGGTATGTCTGTAGGTGCAGAAGGCAGGCCATATGCAACTTTCTTTTCTTTCACCATTGGAAGTCAGTGTTGGCTTACTGAAAACTAGGTCCATGTACAGTATAGTATGTATTCAATACTTGGTCGGAGCTCCTTTTGCATGAATTACTAAATCAATGTGGCATGGCAGCAATCAGCCTGTGGCACTGCTGAGGTGTTATGGAAGCCCAGGTTACTTTGATAACGGCCTTCAGCTCGTCTGTATTGTTGGGTCTGGTGTCTCTCATCTTCCTCTTGACAATACCCCATAGATTCTTTATGGGGTTTAGGGCAGGCGAGTTGGCTGGCCAATCAAGCACAGTGATACCATGATCATTAAACCAGGTATTGGAAGTTTTGGCAGGGAAGCAAGTGCTCTATAATTTCCTGGTAGAGGGCTGTGTTGACCCTGGACTTGATAAAACACAGTGGACCAACACCAGCAGATGACATGGTTCCCCAAATCATCACGGACTGTGGAAAATGTTGCATTTCATTTTATGTTCAAAGCAACCTGCGCTTACATAACACCTCAGCAGTGCCACAGGCTGATTGCCTAAATGCCACGCCACATTGATACAGTAATTTGTGCAAAAGGAGCCCCAACCAAGCATTGAGTACATACTATACTGTACATGGACATACTTTTCAGTAAGCCAACATTTCAACATTAAAAATACTTATTTTTTTAAATTATTGGTCTTATGTACACATTTTTTGAGATGCAGTATTTTGGGTTTTAGCTAGCTGTAAGCAATAGTCCTCAAAATTAAAAGAAAATGCTTGAAATATATCACTCTGTGTAATGGATCGATATAATATGAGTGTCACTTTTTTAATTGTATTACTGAAATAAATTAACTCTGATATTCTAATATTATGAGCTGCACCTCTATTCCCTTGTGTGTTAATGTTTTTTTTTTTTTTTTTTAAAGCCCCCATTTCTGTAAGGATATGTGTACGTGGGGCGGCCATACATGCTTTGCTTTCTGTTTGCAGTGTTCTCCCACTCATTCTCAGTCTGTGTCTGATGACTTGTTATATTGTGCCATTTGTGTGTTTAGTGTATTTATACTTCTCTGTTCACTGGCAGGAAATTGTTGTTGGAAGTAACATGGACAAAATCTATATTGTAATGAACTATGTGGAACATGATTTGAAGAGCCTCATGGAGACCATGAAACAGCCTTTTCTACCAGGTAAATTGAGTGGTGTCCGTAAGAGTAGGTTGTGATGTTTTATGTTTACTGTTCCTGTGATCTAGGAGGCCTCAGGGATGGCTTACAAGGCTTGCCTAAAGACTTTACGCTAATGAAAACAAATTGCTATAACCCATGGCCACTTTTTCTTTGACGGCAACTATGCATAGTGGTGTGAGGTACCCCTGGATATTATTTAAAGGGTAACTCCACTTTCGCTGGGAAAAAAGTTGCAAATAAAAAGTCATTTTGTAATTGAATGTTAAAAATTACCTTTCCTTTTCAATCAGCAGCTCTGTAATTTTGGGTAAAATGCAATATGGCTACTTGGAGGTATTCTGTACACAGAATGTATCTCTACATCTTGACCCCCCGTCGCCTAGTTTAAATGCCCCTCAAACTTTTAGGCCATCGTCTCTCCCAGCCGAGCTGCACCCTCCCTGCTAAAAAAAAAAAAAAAAAAACGGTAACTAACTGAGATCCCTGATGTTTTCCTTAAGAGATACTAGAGAGATGCACTGTGCTATTACATTGGGCACTGGTCAACCCCCTTGTGATTATAACGTTGGGTAAGATTTTTTTTTTTATAAAATTAAAGTTTGATTTAAATAATTATTTTTATTTTTTTATTTTACCTATATTGTGTGTGCTTTTCTTTCATAGACAATAAGTTAAAAGTTGTCTACAAACTGGCCAGTAATTCTTGAGCATTGTTATGTAACCAGTTTCTTTGGCTTTTTTTATTTCAATCCAAACCTGGGGAGTCCATATGTTATCACTAAAGTGACTGCAAGACCATCCATTATAGGTTTTGGACACTGATAATTCTCAGAACTGAAAAAAAAAATTCTTACATTCCGATTTTTTGCACGGTTCATTGTAAGTTAGGTTTACGTTTGTTTTTTCCCTGTGAACCGACATCTGTTGGTAATTAGTTCAGATAAAGAAAGCTTTGTACCACTTGTGTATTTAGCTTGTGTGCTATGATGCTGTGAACGGTTACAGAGTGCTAGTTCTCATCCATTTACTCTCTCCACAGGTGAGGTGAAAACTCTAATGATCCAGCTGTTACGGGGAGTCCGCCATCTGCATGATAACTGGATTCTTCATAGGGATCTGAAGACCTCCAATTTGCTGCTCAGTCATGCTGGAATTTTAAAGGTACTTGGATGTTTAAGGTTATTTTTTTGCTGATCTCTGAGATAATACTGCTGCCAGCACTTGTTGCTGACTCTGTTAGGTGCAGGAACAAAACAAATCCCTGTGTACCTGTGACTGCATCCTCAGATGGACTTGTTCCAATTGTTTACTGTTTTTAGCAATTCCTGGACTCCACATGTAGAGAGCTCTGCTATACTAAGGAACATTGTAATGCGCCACACTCCATTCCTTT
Source organism: Rana temporaria (assembly GCF_905171775.1). NCBI lineage: Eukaryota > Metazoa > Chordata > Amphibia > Anura > Ranidae > Rana > Rana temporaria. The sequence goes on along the minus strand of NC_053498.1, from coordinate 100,545,268 downwards.
GTAGGTGCACGAACAAGCCCACTGAGGAGATGCAAGTTCATGTACACACTGTTTAACCACCTCATTGCTGCCATATAGTATATTTAAACAATAAAAAAGGTAGGTAGACGGACTTCATTTTCTGGATACTGCCTGCGATTGAGTTGTATAGTACAGATCACCAGCAAAATGCAGAGAGCCAATCAAAATGTCTCTGTGCCTTGTGATTGCAGTGAATACTAGCAATTGCAAATCTAAACATTGCAGTTTACATTTGAATGCCATCCTCTTCCTCTTACAATGGAGGAAGGAGGGGAGGTTGGTAGCTGCAGATGGTGGTGGGGAAAATGGAAAGTTAATAGATAATGGATTGTTTTTTTTTTTTTGCATTTTTCTAATCTTTTAATCCATCCTATTTGTACTCCCTCCCTGTTTGTGACCTGTGTATTAAAGTGATAATACAGGTAATTGTATTTTTTTTAAACAACAAACATATTATACTTGCCTGCTCTGTGTAGTGGCTTTGAACAGAGCAGCCCCAAGCCTCCTCTTCTCAGGTCCCCCACCAGCTCTCCTGGCCCCTTACTCCTGCCTAAAATGCATGAAGGTAAAAAAAAAAACCTTGAGCCTTTTCAAACACTCTTTTGTGTATACTGCCTTATATTATAAAGCAGTGAATATTATTAGATTGGCCTATAAAAATTTGGCATTTTGAAGTGGACAGTGTTTTTTTAATTGAGATTCACGCCATATTCATCACACATTTACCAAAGATTTGACCTGTTGTCTATATTGTTTAAGTAATGATTGTTCTTACAGGTTGGGGACTTTGGTTTGGCCCGTGAGTATGGTTCTCCTCTTAAACCTTACACCCCCATCGTAGTGACTCTATGGTACCGAGCCCCGGAGCTTTTACTTGGAACTAAGGTAAGTACATTAAACATGTTGGCATTTGACAGCACAACATGCCTTTGTTATTGTGGTGTTTAATTTATAAATTAATTGCATTTATTAAATTAATACATTTATGGTGTAGTGGACATATTAAGTTCTTTCTCCTGAACCGATTTATTAATCCATGTGTCCGCCCCTAATCTACATGCATTGTGCTAGACGCGTTGATTTACATTTTTTCTTTTTTGAAGCACATGATTAACCCCTGAGGCTCTAATTGGCTTAAACAAAGGGAGGACTTGGGACACAGAGCACTGCGCCCTGAGCCCACCCAGTTGCGTGACATTAGCAAATTAACTGTTACCTTTTAGCATAGATGGGTTAGTCTTTAGTGTGGAGGATCCTGGTGAGAGGAGTATGAAATCAAGAGGTTAAGTTTATATTGGGAAGGTTATTAGGGGTTAAGTTACAGAGAGGATTAGCGTTTAGGTTAGGGTGGAGCTTTAGAGCCCTTTCACACAAGCGTGTCCGTGTACGGGCACCGCTTTGCTCAGCGGGGATCGCGCCGTTGATTCCCGCTGAGCAGGACGATGACAGGCCTATGTCTGCACACTGTGCAGGGACCGACCTGTCAGAGCGCCGCTCTCCCATATGGGGGATCGGATGAAGATGGACCGTAGAGTCCACCTTCATCCGATCCGCCGGACGGATGGAAAATAAGGTTTCCATCCCTCACACTTTAGCGGATCAGAGCGGGTTGGATGTCAGCGGGCAGGTCGCCGCTGACATCAGTGGCTCCATAGACCTGCATGAAGTTGTCCATTCAGGGCCGCCTAAAAAAACTGACAGGCGGACCTGAACGGGGTCCGCCTGTGTGAAAGGGGCCTTATTCTCCGTGCAAAGAGCTGTTCTCCGCACCTTGTCGGGCAAATGTTATTTGCTTCGTTGGTGGGTCTCAATTCAGGCTATCTGTAACTCCATGAACCAGTGAACGATCTCGAACAAATGAAAGTGATGATAATGATTCATATGCTTCATTGAGAACATAAAAGACTGCAGATAAACCCTTAGGCTGCAGTTAAATTGGCAATGTATGACATTTAATACTTGTCCAATACAATTACAATATTAAGAGAAATTAAAGATATAATAAATATATATATATATATATATATATTTATTTTTTTTAATTTTTTTTATAACTTTTCTCAGCCTAGAATATAGAAAATGTGTTTTGTTAAAACAGTGTACCAAACAAAACAAGAGCTCCTACAAAATTTGGCTTGGGCATCTAGGCGGCAGTAAACTCTGGTCATAAGCGTTAATGGTGGGAAATTCATTAACTATTTTGGGGCCATAATAAACAAATTTGGCGCCTGCCTTCTAAATACCCCTTCTCAGAATCATGATGATTTATGTAGTACAATGCTTTTCAACATTACTGCTTTGATTTTGTTTTCTAATTCTCTACCTTTTTTTTCTCCAGGAGTACTCTACAGCAATAGACTTGTGGTCAGTAGGATGTATTTTTGGGGAGCTGCTGACCCAGAAACCTCTCTTCCCAGGCAAATCCGAGATTGACCAAATTAATAGGATATTTAAGGTAAAGTTTAAAGGATGGGTTCATGTTTGGATGCGACAAGTACCTCCCCCGATCCCCCCATGGGGGTTGCACGCACATAGCCTTATCATTCATCCACAGAGATTTGTGAATTAATAAACTAGTCCTGTATGCCACTGCGGCAGACCGCTTGTATTTCGTGCACTCGTAGTTCATTGACCCTTCCTCCAAATTTTAGCAGAAAACCTACACAGGCAGAAAGTTAGAGGATGTGTCTGCAGGAGCCTGACATTGCACCCGTGATCCCGCTGCTCTTAATTTTTTATTTTTTTCACTGTAAAAATATGTGCATTTATTACTTTCTCCTTTATAGGTGAACTTTATAGCCTTTAAACTGAAAGACGGTCACTGGCATTCATTTTAGTAAAAGGAAATTATTTTAGTTTGTGTGACAATCAAGTGCTGTAAGAACAAAGCGGGCACCTCAGTTCTGTTCTTAAGGCCCCTTTCACACAGGGATGACTCAGTTTTGATCTGCGGGGGATCTGTCCCCTGGTCCCCCTGCAGAGAAGGCAGATGAGAGATCTGTGTCTCTGCAGAGCAGACAAGGACAGAGTCTGCTGTGCTCTATGGGCAGTCAGGTGTAAATTGACTCCATGTACACCTGAATACCCTCCGATTCGGAGGAGCACAGATCCCCTTCCATTTTCTGTTGTCGGATCGGAGTTAGGTGGGTGTAAAACCTGCTGGTCATTAGGGGTGTATGGACCGTCTGATCAGGTCTGCCTGAAAAACTGACAGGCAGACCTGATAATAACACCCGTGTGAAAGGGGCCTTAATGGTAACACACCTAGTATTGTTGGGAATGTTTTGGTTCTCTTAAATGCACTCAATGATTGAGTCATTGGGATGAAAGCCTGTCCCGTCCCAATAGCCCAATGTGGTGAGTATCCCAGTTGATCCATAGTCTTAGGTTTAAAGCATATATTTAGTTTTGCAGTCAAATTTGAGAAGACCCCACTATATAAGAAAGGAAAATTGCATAATCTATGGCCAGTCTACGTCTGTCCTTAGTTACAGGATGAGCTCCCTCTCATTAAAATACAATGCAAGAAGCGAAGCTTCTAAACCTTTAACCCTTTGTTAGGATAGTGTTCAAATCTAGTTACAACTGATAATGAAGAACTACAGAACAGACAGGGTTAAAGTAATTGTAAATCTTCTGTTTTTTTTTTCATTAAATTAACAAAACATGTCGTACTTACCTGCTCTCTGCAATGGTTTTGCCCAGAGATTTTGCCCTCCTCTTCTCGGGTCCTCCCGCCGGCGCTTCTGGTTGGATGATCTGGTTGTTATTTTGTTTTAAAGTGTATTTTGGGAATACGTTTTGTAAGTGGCTTTCCAATGTGAGTAGGCAAATTACACAGTCCACTTAAGGCCTCTTTAACACTTGTGTGACTTGTCCTGTGACTTGGGACTGCAGTGTCGCATGACAAGTCGTACCCCATAATTTCCAATGAGTACTCTTCATATCTGTGTGACTTCAAAGTAGCCCCTGCACTGCTTTGGTTGACTTTGATGCGACCTGAGGTCCAAAGACCCCAAGATTCCCCAGGCATTTCTTCAAATTGCATGACTTTCAGGTCTTGTAAGTGGGAAAGGGACCTAAAACTTGTTTCTTTGGCTCCAGGATCTGGGAACACCTAGTGAAAAGATTTGGCCAGGTTACAATGAACTCCCTGCAATCAAGAAAATGACATTTGCAGATTACCCCTACAACAACCTACGGAAGAGATTTGGAGCTCTCCTCTCTGACCAAGGATTTGACCTCATGAACAAGTATGTCCAAAGTTTTATTTTTTATTTTATTTTTGTTTGTCTTAACCACGTGAACTCCAGAAGGTTTTACTCCCTTCCTGACCAGAGCTCTTTTTGCAATTTGGCACTGCACTGCTTTAAGTGGTAATTGCGCAATCATGCACTGTACCCAAATTAAAATTGTGTACTTTTTTGTTCCCCACAAATAGTGCTTTTTTTTGGTGGTATTTGATCACCACTGGCATTTCTATTTTTTAACTGCTAGTGCTAGCAGAGATCAGGCCTGACTCTAACGCTGTGGTTTTGTGTATCGAAAGTGACAGTGCTTCTACTGATACTGCACTTGTTTGGGTGGGCTGGGCTATGGTGCTAAATGCAGGTGCTGGCAGGTGTCGGGGCTGATCCTGCTAACGCCGCGTTTTTGGGAACCCTATACTATTGGGGATGCTAGTATAGTTCTGATCTGCTCAAAGATCTTTATCCGTTCAGACACTATACTAGTAATGGAGGTGTATAGTGTGTTAGTGTTACCGGCAATCAAAAGGTTAAAATCTGACATGGTCTGAGACACCAATACAGTGATACGTAAAAAATCTGTACACTGTACTTAATGAAACTGTGACAGGGACTAAAAGGGTTAACTGGGGAGACGATCAGGGGGTTAAATGTGCCTGTGTGCACTGGTGCCAGTGTAGTTTTTTTTTATTCACGGTAGATACACTCTCCTCTCACGCTGGAACTTGAAAAGAGCTCCAGGAGAGGAGATAGCTGTGCCTGTGTTTACATTACAATGGGCTGGATCTGATGACTTATCGGTTCTGAATCTAATCCGATCACCACGGGGACAGTGTGCGCGAGACTCCCCCCGACAACCTCCCTGTCAGCGGCTGGCGCGAATGGTACATGATTTTGTGCAGTCGTGCCGCCCTGTTACAGTATTTGTACGTGGGGTGGTCCAGAAGTGGTTAAAGTTGACCTGTACTGAAATCTTCATTTTTAAAGTAGGACTGATAATAAAAATATGGACTGCCATTGCTGACCACCTTCTGGAAATGCAAGTTGATTTGCCGTTTTGCTGACCCATTAACTTTAACACGTTCAGTCGCAACAGGGTCCGCATGACAGCCAGGTAACAAGAAATTTGAGGAGCTGAGTAATGGCAGCCTCTTCTCTGATAGATTCCATGTCAAACCTAATGCCGCGTACACACGATCATCTTTCAGTCATTAAAAACGATCGTGTGTGGGCTTCAGAGCATTTTTCGGGTTCTGAAAAACGGGCAAAATTTTTCGAACATGCTCTATTTTTTCACAACGTTTTTAACATTGTCGTTTTTCGGGTTGTAAAAAATGGTCGTGTGTGGGCTTTAACGACGTGAAAAATCCGCGCATGTTCAGAAGCAAGTTATGAGACGGGAGCTATCGTTCTGGTAAAACTACCGTTCGTAATGGAGTAAGCACATCCATCACGCTGTAACAGACAGAAAAGCGCAAATCGTGTTTTACTAACACAAAATCAGCTAAAGCAGCCCAAAGGGTGGCGTCATCCGAATGGAACTTCCCCTTTATAGTGCCGTCGTACGTGTTGTATGTCACCGCGCTTTGCTAGAGCATTTTTTTTTTCACGACAAGGCCGTTTTAATGATCAAGTTGAAAAAAACATCGTTTTTCTAGAGCCTGAAAACGTTTTTTTTTTTTTTACAACCCGAGAAATTATCGCGTGTACGCGGCATAAGCCTTTTTTTTTTTTTTGCACAGTTTCACTTGTTTTTTTTGGGGGGGTGATTTTAAAATAAAACACTAGATTGTATTTCATTATTTTTTGTCACTGCATAGTGCTGCTCAGTAATATTATTTGTATGTCAGTTTTGTTTTAGTGTCTGTAGCAAAGTTTGTTTTCTTTGTGAGCTGTTTTCCTACTTAATTGCTTTCTGTTCCTACAGGTTCCTGACTTACTGCCCAGCCAAGAGAATTAATTCAGAAGATGGGTTGAAGCATGAATATTTCCGAGAAACCCCCCTGCCAATCGATCCTTCCGTGTTCCCAACATGGCCAGCAAAAAGCGAACAGCAGAGGGTGAAACGCGGCACAAGTCCTCGTCCTCCTGAAGGAGGCCTGGGCTACAGCCAGTTGGTGGGTTCAGCTTGGAGTATTTTTTTTTCCAAATAATTTTTATTAGTTGTCTCAAAAAGAATGAACAGTATACAGATGAAGTTAGTTAAAGCAAATGCAAAGACTGGACAATGTGCAGCATATACGCAACAGTGGTGAGAAGGGGCAAACCTTCTGCGGAATTAGTGCAGTATATATTCCAACATTAATAACATTGCTAATAAGAAAGAACATAATAAACAGTATCTTAGGACTGATAGCACATGTAACTTTGCATAGATAGTTTGCAGAGCAAGAGAAAGGAGGAGGAAAAGAGGGGGAAAAGAAAGTAGGGGAGATGAGATCGAAGGTAGTAGGTTACCGCAATGGCTCATATATCGGCTCACGGCGAGTCTTCCCGGAGATGCCACCGCTCCCAGACCCTGTTGTGATCGTCCAGTCTGTCCCGTATTCTGGTTGTCATTTTCTCAAGTTCCACATCCTTGACCCTGGAGTATAGGGCATCATGGGATGGGGGCACATTTTTTTTTCCAATTAAGGTCAATTGGGCACCAATGTGTCTTGGCGGTTTCTTTTATGGTTTAGCTATTTTTGAGAGAGGCCAAACAGGAATAATTTTGGTGTCGGAGGTATTGGCACCTCAAAGAGGCAGATCAGTAATTGTTGTTGAACCCCAAAATGGAGGACATGATCAGTAAATGTGGAAGAGAGAGTACCTCTGTCTCTTTGGCAGCGTCAACATCAGTCAGAAGTGGAGGGGTACATTTTTATGGAGTACGTCCAGAGTCTGGAAACATGGTGATGGCAGTGTCCTGTGGGGCTGCATGAGTGCTGCTTGTGTTTTGGAGCTGAATTTCATTGATGGTATCATAAATTCACAGATTTATTGCTCTATATTGAGAGTAGATGCTACCATCACTCTGTGCCCTTGATTGTCGTGTACTTTTCCAACATGACAACAATCCAAAATACACATTTAATGCCACTGTTACACATTACTAAAGATAAGGGTGAAAGTGATTTACTTGCCAAGTGTCCTGATCTGAAGCCAATTTAACACCTATGGGGAATTATTTTTCTTTTTATATAAATAGTATTTATTGAAAAATGTTAGAGTTATACAAAGAACATAACAGAAGGTGATATGCATAGCATCCAAAATACAGCAGTACATCATATGAAAATCAGTTACTAGGTTAGATGTTTTTGGGCCAGATTGACCAACAGTCGTCAAACTTTTTACAATTCAGAGCATTAATAGCTAGCAGACGTTTGAATGTGTAATTCCTATGCACCGCCATTTTTACATCAGAAATATTTATATCTTTGTTGGACTTCCAATGTTTCAAAATCAGTGAGCGAGTTTCTAAAAGTATGTGGGTTACCACCGGTCTAGCGTTGTGTGGACCTATGGGGAATTCTAAAGAGACAAGTTGAGTATCTCTCTCCATCCAGATTCCAGGCTCTAAAAGAGGTCATTCTTGAATAGAAAATTATAGATGTTGCAATATGTCACCAACTTGTTCATTCCATGCCTAGATAACTTGGTGCTGTCCCTACAAATCATGGAGGTCATACTAAATACTAGATGTAGTCTTTGTGGGGTCTATTATTTTTTTTCATCAACTAATTTGAGTAAACCTGAAGATTTTGTAATGTAAGTTATATTAACCTTACTTTCATGTAATGAGCTTAACAAATGTTTTAGAAAACTCAGTTTTGTCAAAAAAAATTGAGGAAATTGTTCTTGTCTTTATTGAGAGATTACAATCTTACTTTTCAAAAGGTGTGTACTCCTTTATGCTGAGCACTGTAGGTGCCAAGTAGCTCCAGGCACATTGTAGCTCTCCTGGAGCTAAACCCTAGCCAACGGGATGTCTGCTAGTCCCCAGTTTACTGTATAACAATGAGCTATATGTGTGCATAACAGAACAAAGACGGCTCTGACTGCATCATTTTGCCAGAGAAAGGAAAAATAAAGGGTAAAACCATAATAACGCTACATACCCTCATTGGTTATAAACAGAGCCTAGGGTAGTACTTGTAGACCAAGAGGTTGATTTACTAAAGGCTTAAATAGACTGTTCACTTTGAAAGTGAAGTTGCAGTTTCCAAACAAATTTTCCTCACATCTTAGTGAATGAGGTGAGACTTTGCTGACTTTCATCATTCAATGATGTGCTAGCAAAATGCAGTATTTCCTTTTATTTTCCTTACACATTGGGTATTCTTTGCAATGTGGAATTGCACCACATTCACTAAGCTCTGGAAAAGGTTCCCATGCAAAGTGAACAGACTATTTGCCTTTTATGAATCAACTTCCCAGTCGCAAAGTAAAATTTTTACTTTTCGCAGACTCCTATGCTACATATTACGCCATAAGCCGTACCTTTTCAGTTTCTTTGTGTGATGCCACTTCTCTGTAACTGGTATATAAGCCAACGATTAGAGAGTGACTTCTACCTTTTGGGCCTTCTCTCTTGGGTATATTGTTATCCGACTGATCTTATTTAACAGAAGTCAATTTGAATACAAATATTTGATGTGAAAATGCAACATTCTGCTATTATGAAGGTCCTAACTATTTGAGCATTTTCTTGAATGGTAAGACCAGTAGGGGGCGCTGTGCAATTTCGTTTCTGATTTTGACACAAGTTGAAATATTTTGACAGACCCTAAGTAAGCCCATGTTTCCTTCTCCTTTTTTATATCCATTTATTTTGAACAAATAACTACTTTTGTCAGTCATATTAAAGCTTTTTTCATGCTGTAACTGAGGCATGTGTGCACACTGACAGTCTGGACCCACGGGTAATCAAATCCAGATGTTTAATCCAGAGGTTAATTTTCTCCAGGAAAAGTAAAGATAATTGGGATTCGCAAGTAAAACATTCTTGCAGCTTTATTCCCTTGTTACATCAGTGTTCGGCCTTGCCATTTACAAGTTTATTACAAGCTGACTAGAAGTTCACAGGCTGGTCAGAGTATAGTTATGAATGTATATCATAATATTTTTTTCTAATATTTTTTCTTTAAACGTTCCTCTTCTCATTCAAGAAAAAAGTTACAACATTAGGTGCAATAACATTTGACAACATGTACATGCATAATAGAGGGATTGTGAATAATTACACTAAGATTGCATATGATCTTGATAATCCATACATCATGACATGTAGATAGATCTAGAGGCTTTACAGCTGCCCCGATCACTTCTACTGTATAAGATGACGCTCGCAGCTGATATTGCATCTTGTTTACATTACTGCCCCACCTTAGTACTTCAGCAGTGACAGCACGCAGAATAAACAGCACTGCATTCATCTGTTAATGGACCACATTTATTGCTTTCACTGAGCAATATTTAGCCGGCGCCCAAAAAAGCCGATCACTCCTCATCTTCATACAAGGTCTCCCTTTACTCCAGTTTTATTCATTTTGTGTATGCTGTTCCCTTTTCCAGATTTTACTCTTTATTTTCTCTTTCCAGGGGGATGATGACCTGAAAGACACCGGCTTTCACCTGACCACCACCAACCAGGGAGCATCGGCTGCTGGTCCTGGCTTTAGCCTCAAATTTTGAACCTGTCAGTGAACAGAACTGTTTTTTTCTATAATGAAAGAGTTGTGGGCGGCAGTTAAACTTTTAGTACAAATGAACAATTTGCATACTGCACCTAACTCACAACAATGCAGACTGTTGCTTTCCAAAGCAGGAACATGAGACTTGAGCAAGGACTTGTAGTCTTATTTATTTTTCACACTTGTATATTTGTAGAATTAAAATGCAATTTTTAACGGTATAATCTGTTTTGCTGCTTACGTTTAACTTTGGATGTTATTTTCAAGTGTATGTGACCCGAGTCTGGTCATGCTTGTGTCCTTCTCTACCCTCTAAGCCCACTCGTTCTACATTTTCCAGTTCTAGTATGTAGCCTATTAAGGCTCCTTTCATATGGACTGTTTTGGCTCAGATGAGTCTGATGTCACAAAATGCCAAAACAGTTGCAATGTCCAACCTGCGGCCCAAGATGGCTATAAATGCAACCCAAACTTAAAAATGTTGGTGTTTTTTTTTTTTTTGGGGACATTTTTGTAAAAATGCATTTACACTAGGTGAGCTTATGCAACCGAAGAAAAATTTGACAGTGTTTCTTTACTGGACTTTTATATTTTTATCTTCCATTGGAAAAATATCCCACTCAACAATCACACCTTATACATGTCACCAGTTTTTGTCAGCACCTATATTTGTGAGCAGCTATTTTCAAGGATGAATTAACGAAAGGCAGAATTGGTACCAAAATATCTGAACACTTTGAGAATTGTTACTGCATTAATTGAATCAGGTATTGATGAGTTCGCTTATCAAAAGAAAGCACTGTCAAATATCGCCCTAGTTGTATGTGGCCCTCTTTTATTTTTATAATAAAAAATATTACAAAAAAAAAGTTTTATTACTCGGGTACATGATTTATATTTGTGATTGTTAACTTGTGATCTGTTTTTTATGTTTTTACGTATTTTATGTGTGGCCACAGATAATTCCTCTTCTTCCAATGTGGTCCAGGTAGGTCTAAAGGTTTGAGGCTTGTGATCTAAAGTACTAGTAGTATATTGTAATGAAATATTCAGTTGCAATTGGCATGTGTATCTGGTCAGCGGTAGTGGTTATGCTTAAGGTGTATTGCTAGACAACTATTTTTCTTCTTTTTTTTTTTAAGCTTTGGATGGAGTGTGGGAGTGTTAGAACCCATATCATGTAATGCCATTTTTTTATGCTGGAAACAGCTTTGCCAATTTTTAGACCCCTGCCATATTTTTATGCTGTCTGTTAATGCTAGGGTAATTCACCTTTGTGGTCTGTCCTGGTTACCCCTCGTCACTTGAAAAGAAAGTGATGGTTAATCTAAAACTCTACAGCTGTCACTGCAACACAAGTTGAAGAGAAGTCTTCCAACAGGAGCACCTGCTCAGGTAATGTGTGTGGGGATTTCCTCCCACTTCCTGCTGTGTTTCTCTGTAACAGTAAGTTAAGGGTCAGTGGTTCACAGACTGCAAAAATAAAATGAATAGGACTTTTAACCATTTTCTACTCAAATCAATACAAAAAAAGCTTTGGTTAGAGAGGAGGGTTGTGATATGAGACATCAATGTTCAAATGACAGCTAGAAATAGTAAGGAAAAGGATAAACAACTTTAAATACACTGCCAGGCACTTTTAGTGTCCTTGTATCCATGACTCCTGTCAGTCGTCGAGTGTACAATTCTCCAGGGAGGGCCAAGAACTTTTACCACCATCTCTTCTTCGTGTTAGGCTACATCTATATTGAAATTTTGACATCGCTATTGAAAATCCCCCCCCCCCCCCCCCCCAAAAAAAACACAAAACATTGGCAGTGACACCAAGTTAGACATATATTGTATGGTGGCAAATATATGTTGATCATTGTGGCATGTGCAATCAATGTGGACCATTCCCTCCTTTCACTAAAAACCACACCCACATACAGATCTGCAAGCTGATATGAAATCATCTTAACCTCTTCAGCCCGGACCATATTGCTGCTCAATGACCGGGCCCCTTTCTCTTCCGTTCATGGACGGACACAGCAGCATTGACCTTAGGGTTATATATTCTTCCCTTAAGGAGAGACTAGGTAGAAAAAACAGCACTTCAAGTGTTAAAACACTTCTCTCAGTACAGCACCTCCCAGGGGGCGGGTCCCCCGGGTACATCCCACTCTTGCATCATGCAGCCTCAGTTTTATTCTGCCTAGCCTTAGGAGAAGACATGGCCCTTCTGGAGCCCATGTGTTCTGAATTTTTTTTTCGTTTTTTTTGGATTTTTCCTGCATTTTTGGATCCTGGGATCTACAATCAACTGCCGACTGGGTGACAGGCTGGATCTTGATCCTTGTAGTCCCCCCATGTTCGGCCATCGAGCGTGTGCCGGCCTTTAGCTAGGCCGTCCACGACATGCCCCGTTGCTCCAGGGGTGGCCGGTGAGCTATATGCTCCAAGGCTCACATATGACTGGGCTCTATGTCCAAGTCACAGTGTGCCGGGCTGACAGCCATGCCGTAACTGTGCGGACGTTTGTGCTGTCTGGGATGCCTTCAGCTGGTCATCGCAGGACGGGTAAGTAGCAGTCCCCCTGGGGGGGGGCTCCATCCTAGGGCTGCGTGGCGGGTCCGCTCTCCGGGGGGTGCTCTCTGATGCCGTGTGGGGGGGGAGCACTCTAGGAGGCCTAGGCGGACGGCACCTGTACGGTACCTGGTCAGGGTGGTGAGTCCTCTGGGGGTGGTCCATGTATCTTGCCTTGCGTCCCTAGGGGTGTTAGGTGGGTGGGTCAGCATGGCGTTGGAACCGGACACCTCTTCCCCAGACATACCTGAATTGGCAACTAGTGTCCCTGCACCTGCTGTTTCTGTGGACGGTATAGCGGCGGTCCTGGAGGCCTTTGTTGCCAGGGTGGATGTGGCGCGTGGACAAAAAGGGGGTAAAAAGCGTCCCCTCCCTCTGCCATCTTCCAGGGATGCCTCTGACGCGGAATCGGGCCCAGCTACTGCTATCGGCCCTGGTTCCGATGTGTCAGAGGATGCAGGCCTCGACTTCACGGACAGTGAGGATGACTCTGCATCAGGGTAGGCACATGATGGGGCGCTTGTGGGAGCACTTATCACCGCGGTGCGGGATACTCTAAAAATTGAGGAGACGTCGGATGTCGGTCCGTTTTGGATTCCAAAAGCCGGCCGGTACTGCTAAGGCGTTTCCTTGTGTTCCTTATCTGGAAAAAAGCTTTTGTACAAGGAATGGGATCGGCCGCAAAAGTTTTTTTCTGCCCCAAAATGCGGTCCGTTATCCTTTTGAGGAGAATTTCCTGAAAAAATGTACTTCTCCCCCGTCAGATGTTCCTTGGCGCCTGCCACTGCGGGAGGACCTTCTGTCACAAGGTCCCATATTTCATCCTGCTTTACAGTCGTTGGCTTTAATGACATGGCTATTGAAAGCCAGGTGCTAAAGGACCGGGGTCTGTCGGACTTGTGGTCTACCATGCTGCGGGCACGGAAGTCTACTTCCCGGAAGATTTACCATCGTACGTGGAAGGCTGCTCAGGGGAGATGGTCCCCGGAAGACACTCGGGCATCTTCAAACTGGAGAGAGCTTATGGCGATAGCCAAGGCCATAGAATTATTTTAGAACCAACTAAGAAATCGTCACATCCTCATTCTTTCGGACAACGCCACAGCAGTGGCTTATGTGAACAAGCCAGGGGGCACAAGAAGCCCATCCCTAAGCCACATCTCCAATCAAATATGCCGTTTGGCAGAAGGGAACCTGCTGTCACTGGGAGCAGTCCATCTAAAAAAGGAAGACAACCAAGTAGCGGACTTTCTCAGCCGCCAGGAGATCTCCCAAGATGAATGGATATTAGACCCGGAAGTGTTCAAGGAAATTACAGCCCGCTGGGAAATTCCAAACATAGACCTGTTTGCCTCTCAGAAGAATGCTCAGGTGAAGTGTTTCTTCTCGCTAAACCAGCAAGATTAACCTCTTGGGATAGACGCTCTCCAAAATCCTTGGAATTTCAAACCGTGATATGCCTTCCCCCGGTTCATCTGATTCCGCGGGTAGTAAAGAAGTTTCTACAGGAACAGACAAAACTTATACTATTCGCACCATACTGGCCCAAGAGAGCATGTTCTCTCAACTCCTTAATCTCTCAGCAGAAGAACCGTGGCTTCTACCTCACAGGGCAGACCTGATGTGTCAGGGTCCCCCGACAGGCCTAAAACAAAGTTTCAAATGGGCGGCCTGGTTACTGAGGAGGACCTCTTGAGTTCAAAAGGACTCTCGGAGAAAGTGGTGGCAACGCTCCTGAGCGCCAGGAAGCTAAACACCAGAGTTATTTACAAAAAGACCTAGAGGAAGTTTAACAGTTGGTGCACTGAAAACCAAAGACAAAAAAATGGATACACAGACCATCCTTGATTTTTTTTTCAGCAGGGCGCTGATAAAGGGCTAGCGCTCAGTACACTGAAGGTTCAGATTGCAGCGCTGTTGGTGTATCTGGAAAGGACACTACAAGAGGACCCGTTGGTCTCTCGATTTTGCAGGGCATTAGCAAAATACAAAAAGCCCAAAACACAAAAATGTCCCACATGGGATTTATCGGTGGTGCTCAGGAGGAATTATCAAACCTCCCTTCGAGTCGCTTCAAGATCCATCTTTAAGATTATTGCGGGGAAGGGTGGGGGTGAGGGAATAGTTGCTGAGGCTAAACCTGGAACATACCCACCCAATTGATGTATGGACTATCTCGGTACTGATGAGACATAGTGAACAATATTAAGTAAAAAAATATATTTTTATTATAATTAAAATGTTGCAAAAATTTTACAATAATGTACATCAAAGATTGGTCGCATTCTCTACTAGTTTCGCAGGAGACCCGCTTCTTCAGGAGAACCAATCTAAAGGAAAAATAATGCAATAAAATATTAAATTGCATATAATGCAATTCAGTGATAGAGTAAGTAATACATAACAAATAAAATAAGGATATACCCAATGAGTAGTAAAGCAGGCGCGGAGCCAAACTGCCCAAGTGGTTAACTCTCTCAGAAGGTAGTCTTTCTGGTGGCTATTACATAAGTCAGGAGGGTTTCTGAATTGTCTGCCTTGTCTTGCAAGTCCCCCTACTTGATCCTCCACAAGGATAAAGCAGTGCTATGCCCGCAGCCTTCCTTTCTTCCGAAGGTTGTTTCGGCCTTTCATCTTAATGAGGACATAGTGCTTCCATCCCTGTGTCCTTGGCCGTCGCATCCCAAAGAGGTTGCTCTACATTCCTTGGATGTGGTCCGAGCTCTGCGAGTATATCTCTCTGCAACGGCTTCTTTTTGGAGGTCAGACTCACTGTTTGTGTCGGTGACTGGTCCAAAGAAAGGCCTGTCGGTCTCGTCGGACACCATTTCTTGGTGGATCAGACATATCGTGATTCAGGCTTATGCCCTACAGGGGCAGGCGTCTTCCTTTCCTGTCATGGCGCATTCGACCAGGGCAATAGGTGCCTCCTGGGCTTTCCGACATAAAGCGTCTGTCTCACAGGTATGTATGGCGACGACTTGGTCATCCTTTCACACCTTCACTAAATTTTACAAGGTTGACGTGAGTGCATCTTCAGATGCTTGCTTCGGCCGCAAAGTTTTGCAGGCAGCTGTTTAAGGTTGCAACTTATCCGTTGAGGAGCACTGTTTGTTTTCGGGTGGAAGTTGGTTTGTTTGGTGTGCCCATTCCTCGTTTTTTGACACTGCTTGGGGACGTCCCCAATGTCAAGAATTAATGGAGCTGTGTTCATCCATGATCGAAAGAGAAAATAGGATTTTTATACTGACCGTAAAATCCTTTTCTCTGAAGTTCATGGACGGACACAGCACCCACCCCTCCTTTTTCGGTTTGTACTGCTTTTTGACTTACTGAGCTGCTGACTCCAGGGTGAGGGGTTATAGCTAGAGGGACCGCCCCCTGGGCAGTACTGTTCAGCTTTGCTGCGTTACATGTTTTTTTTTAACTGTTTAACATGTCTGCCTAGTCCTCAACTGATAGATGGAACATAACCCTAATGTCAAGAATTAATGGAGTTGTCTCCATCCATGAACTTCAGAGAAAAGGATTTTACGGTGAGTACAAAAATCCTAATTTTTTTAGTAGACTATTATTCAGGCATGGCATTATAGGGACATATTCTGCCCCATTTGAGTCCGTAAACGCACGATTTTCCACACGCTGCGCCCCAATTTAGTTTTATGTACACTGTTGTTGATGTTGTGACATATTTGTAAGTATAACAGCAGTTCCTACTAATATGTACTCTGTTTTGTTCATGCATATGTATAACAAAGTGATGATATATTTCTATATAATCAATTATTATTATTTGTCTATATTTTAGAAGTCTCAACTAACCCCGAGGAAGGACTACAAGTTGGAAACTTGTTGGGTCTTCATCTTTTCTATCCCTAAGGACTGCACCAGGTCTCCAGTATCTGCAGTCCTTTGGATGTATCTAAAGATGTACTAGTGCAGTAATGGCGAACCTTGGCACCTCAGATGTTTTGGAACTACATTTACCATGATGCTCAACCACACTGCAGAGTGCATGAGCATCATGGGAAATGTAGTTGCAAAACATCTGGGGTGCCAAGGTTCACCATCACTGTACTAGGGTATATGAGTCTATCAATGTTTTGATGTGTTACTGCAATGTCCTATCATAAGGACTATGTTCCCTCTTTTTTATCTGATGTTTTTTTCTATCTGATGTTTTCTAAATAAAAAATATATTTTTTAAATGATACTATTTTATTTGTTTTTGTTCAGCTCTATTTAAGATGATGGCAGACTGCAAAATGTTTCTTATCATACTATGGGGGTTATTTACAAAAGGCAAATCCATTTGCACTACAAGTGCAAAGTGCACTTGAAATTGCAATCACTGTAAATCTGAGGGGTAGATCTGAAATGAGGGGAAGCTCTTATTTCATCATCCAATCATGTGCAAGCTAAAATGCTGTTTTTTATTTTCCTTGCCTGTCCCCCTTGGATCTACAGCGACCGCACTTGTAGTGCAAAGTGGATTTGCCTTTAGTAAATAACCCCCTATATCCCTAAACCAGTTTTCGACATTGCATGAAATGGATGCCTTGTAAGTAATTGTTAGAATTCTTTCAGATCTGTGAAGTTAGGTTCTAGTTCCCATTGGGCCAAATATTTCAGTGGCGGTGGGTGAGACAAGGACAAGACTGTGTGGTCTCTTCAACAAGGCATAGTTGTTCGGAATGGTGACTCCTTATTGCTTGCATAAAAACTGGAGTCTGACGTAGTAGGTGGGATATATGATCGTGCACTTGGGGTGGCCCCAGCAAGCTTTTTGCCAGTGTCCAATCACCTGAATGTAGCCTGTATATAACCTATGTTCTATAAATACAAGCCCTGTGTCCTGTATTGTAGTCCAATAAAAGTATTTTACAGATAAGTAAAAATTCTATCCCCCCCCCCCCCCCCGATTTCCTGGTTGAGAGAGGCACTGGTGATGTAACCCTTGCTCACAGATGCCTTTTGGGAAGGCTACATTACTAGTGCCTTCCCCCTCAGATGATGTGGACTAATTTTCCAGGAAGCAGAACCAGAGTTCAAGGCAGAGGTCCAGTGCATGCAAATATCTATTAGTATCTGTTTGCATATTGCCATTACTACATATGTTTAACGTTGCCTGTGTTGTAGTTTTTAAGATGAGTGAAGTTCCTCTTTAATTGTGGTTATTTGCCATCCTATAGCATGTTTGATAGGGGCCCATCACAGATGTAGCAGTTGAAGGTGCAAAATCACTTGAGTATCTTCACCCTCTGGTAAGTAATATATACAAACATTCTTTCTTTGTTTCCTTTAGCTACAGATCTGTAATCTCTTACAGGCCTCTAAACGCTTGAAAGCAACTTTTATGACTTTAGAATGTATAAATCTGCCGTGAATGACAAGTCCAACTGAGGCTGAGTCAATAGCAATAACTGATAGGTCCATGCTGAGTATTATAGCTTTCATCTCACAGGTCCACTGTAAGCCCACTAATCCCCCTCCTGACATGAGTTCACCTAGAAACCCCCATCCAGCTGTTTTAGCTCCTCTGCTTTTACTTTTTTTTGGCTGATTTTTGAATACTGGCAATGTCCTTACAGACTTCAATGGAGCCCGGTTATTCTGTAGTATGGTTTAGTTCAATGTTTATGGAGCTAACTGAATAGGTGTGGTCAGTGCCAATGAAAAGTTCCTCCTGTTGCTGTCCGTGGCTGTCACACTGTGGTTAGCAAGTAACTGGGATAAAGCTTTTTAGGCCAGTTTAGGTTAAACTGGCTAGTGATTGGGTAACTCTAAGGCCCCTTTCACACTGGGGCGGGTGGCGGTATAGCGGCGCTATACCGTCGGATTTGCCGCGGGATTCGGCCGCTAACGGTATTAACCCCCGCTAGCGGCCGGTAAAGGGTTAATACCGCCCGCAATGCGCCTCTGCAGATCTGCATTGCGGGCGGTATTGCCGCGGTTTCCCATTGTTTTAAATGGGAAGGAGCGGTATACAGATTTTTTTTCTCTCCCGCCAGCGCATCGCCTCAGTGTGAAAGCCCTCGGGCTTTCACATTGAGTATGCAGTGCAGGAGTTTTTCAGGCGGTATAGCAGCACTATTTTTAGCGCTGTACCGCCTGAAAAACTCCTCAGTGTGAAAGGGGTCTAAATGTATACTTGTCTTGAACAATGTATATTACAGATTGATGGTTGTTGCTTCGAAAATGACATTATATACCCTGCCATTGCCAATTGTGGCATTTTTCTTAGTGTTGCATTACAGTCATTTTTTAACCCTGCATATAAATTATTTTTGTTCAGTGCACATGTATATACACTAGATAGGTCCAAACTACCACAAAAGTTGCACTGTTCTTGAAATTGTGAATTGAACCGTAGTTTGTGTTTCCTTATAAGGAAGGCATATACTAAACTAAAGGCCTGGAAAAAAAATCCTTTATTGACTCATATATTAAATATATTCTTTATTATTGTTATGCCAGATTTACATAAATCTACCGTACAATATATATAGCAAAAGCTCAAAATACTCTTTATTATGTTACATAAGTTAATGTAGCACCATACAGATGAACTGAAAGTTAGTGAAGATCTCAAAAATTCTCTGCATGAACAGAATTTGGGTGAACTCATGACTGACTGCAGAGTGCAATCAAGTGCAAAACACCGTCCACATTTTAAATGCACATTTTGTTGCACTGCTTCTGGAGATTGGTTACATCAGTTTTTCTGTGTGCAATAGCACTAGTGAACATCAAAAGAGTAGCCAAACACCTAATCCTTTACAGTGCCTTGAAAAAGTATTCATACCCCTTGAAATTTCCCTCATTTTGTCATGTTACAGCTAAAAATGTAAATGTATTTTATTGGGATTTTGTGATAGACCAACACAAAGTGGCACATAATTGTGAAGTGGAAGGCAAATGATAAAATGAACCCCACACTTTTCACATATTTAGTTGTAAAAAAAAAATCGGAAAACCATTTATCATTTTCCTTCCAATTCACAATTATGTGCCACTTTTTGTGTTGGTCCATCACATAAAATCCCAATAAAATACATTTACGTTTTTGTGTTGTAATATGACAAAATGTAGAAAATTTCAAGGGGTATGAATACTTTTTCAAGGCACTGTACATTTGCTGTAGCCTGCTTTTAGCTAAGTTGTCCCTGAACACTTTATTAATAAACAAGTGATCATGCGCAGTGATAAATTATCACAAACCATAATGTATTATAAATGTGTAAGGAATGGTGTCCTAAATCAAGTCCCAAAAAACTTCTAATCCATATGGTTCTTCATGCTAAAGAACTCTCTATTATATGTTAATTTCATGCCTTCACAGAACTCTCACCATAAAACTTTGAATAACCAGCTTCAAATTATAAAGGAATATTCAGCCTTCAAATGTGTCACTCCAGGATACTCTTACTGGTGTATTCACGCCTTCCTGAAACCCATAGGGTAAACCAGCATCCAGACTCCAAACACTGGGTTTTAAACTACTACCAAATATCTATAGGCTCCAGTTGGAATAGGAATCATGGAGAAAAAGAAAAAATGCCCTCCATAGTGTAATAAATTAAAATACAGGGGTATTTATTATAAATAAGTGGACTCTTAAATCAAAATCTGTTTTTAAAATCGCATAAGAATAAAAACACAGCATTTAAGCGCCTTCTCACTTCACTTCTGCATCTGTCTCCGGCCACGCCCTATGCATTACGTCACAACACGTGACTTCATCAGGGACTGCTTGACAGTATCATATTGCACCAGGATCATATTGATTCAGTGTGCTTCAATTTTAGTGACTGTCAATAAGTGGTTAAAGTATTTGTAAATGCATTAACTAAAATCTCATATATGCTGTAACATGGTATTTTCATTTCAAAAGTAATTTTTTATCTTTTTCTGCAGCTTTCAATAAAATAATTATTGGTGCTCCTTCCATGTTTAGCGTGACAAAAGTCTTTCCCTGTCTCTTAACCACTTCCCTACCATATGACGTCCTGGACTTAAGGGGGGGGGGGATATCTAAATGATGCCTGCAGCTACAGACATCATTCAGATATCCTTTTTTTCAGGTGGCCATTGTACGCACCATAAGAATTATCATGGTGGCGGTTCCACTGCTTGATCGTTCTTATAGGCGGCGGGAGGGGACGTTCCGTCTTCCCGCCACCATTCGGTGCTTCTCCAGGCTCTCCCGTGCCATTGGGGGCCCGGAGAACGAATCGGCTGCCGCGAGATGAGGAGGATAGAGATTTCCGGTGACCAGCCGGTCATCTCTATGACTGTCTAATGCCTGGGCGTGACGTCAGAACGCCCGGAGCTAAACAAAGCCACAATCGCGGCTGAAAGCATGAGATCGGTGAATATTTTTTCCCGATTTCATGCTTTCCAGCCTGAAGGAGAGATGTGGGGTCTTATTGACCCTGCATTTCTTCATAATGAGGACCTGTCACTAACCATTCCTATTACAAGGGATGTTTACATTCCTTGTAATAGGAATAAAAGTGATCAAAATTTTTATTTTATTTTTTAAAAGTGTAAAAATTAAAAAAAATAAGTAAAATTATAAAATGTATTATTCAAAGTTAAAATAACAAGGGCAGAATATTTAATAGATAGATAGAAAGTTAAAAAATACTGAAGGTCCGCTTTAATTGTTTGCTTGTTTTTGCCACCCTGACCTATGAGACCACAGTTGGCTGTTTCAATACAGATTAGGCAGGCATGGTCCACTGTTGTAACCATCAGCAAACCCATCCTGAGAAATTCCATGCAGGTATTGCTGGAGTGCATGGATGTAGACAGGAAGTGGCTGTAAAAAAGCTGCAGGAAATCCGTACTGAGATAAAAGAAAGGATGAGGAAAAAAAAGGTGAAACCGTATTCCATAAAAAAAACAGGCATTTTCTTATGATACACAGTTCTTTAGAAAACTGAATTCATTTAGGGTTTACATCACCTTTAATTTATTCAGTAGCAAAAGGGATTAAGGCCTGGTTCACACTGATGAGTTTATAACGAATGTAATGCGTCAAACATTCTAAATTCACATGTCATCCATAAAGTCATTGTTTTCAACGGTCGTTCACATACATGCATTGCGATTCCTTTATGAATTCAATACTATTTAAAAAAGGGTCTTGTGCGAGTTTACAGCGTTGCTAATTTAGTCTCCATAGTGATCAATGTAAATCGTTCTGGAATCACATTGATGGTTCACATATGTGCGAATTCCACCACACTACTCGCCACAAAAAAAAGGAAGTTAACACATTTTTTTTTTTTTACATTAGGATTCCATTGGCTAGAACATCATTTGCAGCTATGTCCAACTCCTGAAATTCACGGTAAAATCGCACCTCACACGGGGTGAAAAACTGAACAAATTTGCAGTGCAGCATTGTGAACCGAGCCTTAATCACCATGTAGTCATAACACACTGGAAGCATTACATTACATGGAAATCAAGTAAAGAATTTCTATGTGAATTTAGAGACAACTTGGCTCAAAGCAAGCTACCGATTTTAAAGTCCAAATTATCTCTTGCAGTGGATCTGTGCCCTTGCAACTTGTTTTGTATAGGGAAGAGGAGAAAGGGTTATATCCAACCCCCCCCCCCCCCCAGCAGATAGCGACCCCCACACTCTAGCAGTGGGCTTCCCTTGCTGTCATCACATCCAGTGCAAGGCTATGGACCCTACTTTTGTCTTGACATGGTCAGGACCCTAGACTGCTGGAGGGTAGGGTGGGAGAAGCAAGGATCAGGTAATCAAAACAAGTAATTAACCCTTGCACAGCCCCACTTCAAAGGATCTTTTTTTTTTTTCCCTTTTAGTTTCCCGGAATTGGGCTTTAAGCAGAAACTATATTTAATGTATTCAACAGCAGTATACAAAGGACATAGTAAAATACACTGTTCATCTCCAATTTTTAATAGTCGTTAAATATGTGCCTGCACAGAACTGTTCCCATAAAGGTTTCTACAGATTTGTAAAATTTACACCTTGTCAACTAAACATAAATCTGTTTTTGTGCCTCTTCAAGAATGGGTTGAACCAATTACACAGGAACATTTTGGTAGCTCATAGTTAAAGTGGAATTAATTCTAAAAACTAAAACTCATCAAATTGCAGCTTACCAATTCTTAGATGTGATGGCTGCATTTGTTTTTTTAATTTTTCCTTTATTTTCGTCTTGATGCAGCCAGTTAAACTTTCTTTAAAGCGGTTGTATAGTCAAATTTTTTACTTTTACCTAGTTACCTGTATATACTGTCATGCCTTTTGGCCTGTGCAATGCTCCAGCAACCTTTCAAAGCTTTGTGAATGATATCTTCAGAGACCTTCTGGATATATGCGTAGTGGTGTATCTAGATGACATACTTATTTACTCAGGCGACTTAACGCAACATCAAAAACATGTCAGATGGGTGCTTGCTAGACTCAAAGCCCATTCCCTCTACACCAAACTTGAGAAATGTGTCTTTGAACAAACCACTATTTCTTTGGCTTTGTCTCTCCAAAAGGCATACATATGGACCAGTCCAAGGTAACTTGTATTTTGAATTGGCTTACACCTACTTGCAGAAAGGCGATACAAAGTTTTTTAGGCTTCGCTAACTTCTACAGAAAGATTATAAAAAAAAATTCCATACTAGCGAGTCCCCTCACCCAACTTACCAGTTCCTCTGTAAACTTTACCTGGTCAAATGCTGCCCAAGACGGCCTTCGAACAATTAAAACATTGTTTTACTACTGCTCCTATTCTGCAGCTTCCCAATCCTAATTATCATTTTGTATTGGAAGTTGATGCTTCACAAACTCCCCTTAAGCGCAATACTCTCTCAACACCCTGCTTCCGATTCACCACTTCATCCTGCTGCATCTTTTTCAAAGACCTTAAATCCAGCCCAATGTAACTACCCTATTGGTGAAAAAGAATTGCTTGCAATTAAATTCGCCTTAGAGAACTGGTGGCACTTACTAGAAGGATCAACTAATCCAATAATAATTTATACTGATCATCGCAATTTGCAATATCTGAAGTCTAACAAAACCCTCTCCTCGAGACAAGTACGCTGGAGTCTTTTTTTTTTTTTTTTTTTTGATAGATTCGATTTGTTGATTACCTATAGGCCAGGTGCAAAGAATGGTAAAGCGGATTCTCTTTTTAGACTTTCAGAACCCATTGAACAACTTTCCTCTCCATCTCCTCTCCTTCCATCTCATAAGTTCATGCTTGCTAACCTCAATCTAAAACAGTTACTTAAACAAAGTTTGAATATGCAAAATACTACCTTTCCTCAGGGCTTGACGCAAGATGAAGAAGTTTTTTTTTTAGAAGCATACTCAACTTTATATTCCTCCTCCTATGGTTATCCACATATTAAAAGTTCTACATGATGCTCCCCTAGCTGGTCATCCTGGAATAGAAAAAACACTGATCTTATCCAACATTATTTCTGGTGGCCCAATATGACAACCACCATAAAATAATACGTTTCGACCTGTGAGGTCTTTATAAGATCCAAACATGAAAGAAGACCACCCTACGACTTATTGATGTCTTTACTTATTCCTACAAAACCATGGGAAGCATTATCCCTAGATTTTATTGTTGAATTACACGGTTATAATACCATCATGGTAACAGTTGATATGCTTACAAAAATGGCTAATTTTGTCCCCCTTAAAAAATTACCTTCTTCTAAAGAAACAGCGCAAACTCTACTTGATCATGTCATTAAATTACATGGTGTTCCTTCACGTCTGATTTCTGCTAGAGGTTCCCAATTTGTTTCCAAATTTCTGGAAAGCGCTATGTCATATCCTCCAAATAGACCATATATACTCCAGTGCATATCATCCACAAACAAACGGGCAAACAGAATGTGTAAACCAATGTCTTGAACAGTATCTCAATGTTATTGTACCCATCTTCAGGATAAATTGGACTACCCTCCTTCCTCTCGCTGAATTTTCCTACAATAACTCAACTAGTTCTTCTACTCGCTATTCCACTTTTTTTTTCAAACTATGGGTTTCACCCTAATATTCTCCACTACTTACGAATGTACCCTCAACTAATGATTATTGGTCTACCCTTTCTTCTGTTCCCTTACCGCAGTTGTGGTTCACTCTTGTTCACCATAGTTTGACAATAGCTGTTATAGCTCAGGTTCTGGAATTTCTGAATCAGCGATTTCTACAATGATAAAAATTGTATCCTCTCCTTCCCACAGCTGGATCTAGACCAGAATTTGCCTTTTGGGTCAGTTTTCTTCTTTGTCCATCTTATTTTACAGACTGTCAGCCTCTCATTCCTTAATTAAGAATTTTGTACAGGGAGTCTCCTGTGTAGCTCCCCGTGTTCATTCTCCTGTCACTCTGTGGGATCTGAATTTTGTTTTATGCTTCGGAAGCCATTTGGAACCGTATGCTGCAAGGAACTCTTTTTGGTTTGCATAGCGACAAGATGGTGTTGAGGCCAAGACTTCCTTTTTACCTATGGTAGTTTCTGACTTTCACCTCAACAAGGACTTCATTCCCCATCCCTCTGGTTCCAGTTCCCTGAAAGAAAAAATTCCCTTTTGTCTCAATTTGGTTCTTAGCCATTGCTTCTTTTAGAAATAAATGTGTTTTCTGTCATCTCGGATTGTCCCCGTAAGGGTGCCCCATCGTCTTGTTATACCATCTCTAGGTGCACCGACATACCATTATATAAACTTATGGTCAAGACAGGCTCTGCTAGATCTGTGAGTGCTTGGGCTTTTTGGCATCAAACAGCCGCTTCTTAGGTTTGCAAGGCTGCCACCTGGTCCCATGTTCACCCATTCTCCAAGTTCTACCAGGTAAAAGTGCAAGCTTTATCTGATGTCAGCTTTGGGCGTAAAGTCCTTTTAGAAGTGTTTCTCAACCTTTTTCCAGTTGGGGCACCCTAGTCCAAGGCTTGGTTCACGTTACTGTATGTCGCAGAACACGCACAAAGTCGTGCTTGTTCCTGACACATAGACAAATACTCTGATCTTTAGGGGTGACACAGCCACACAGATGTGAACCAAGGGCTTGCTCACATGTCACGTTGGAGGGGCAGTAAAACCACATGGTTGAGCTGTTTTTACCACCCCCAACTTCTCCCCCTTTAGCTGCAGAGGCAGCAGCTGGGGGTGTACACATGCTGTGGCTCCAGCTGGAGCTTTACCCAGGGTGAATGGGGCTGCACTGCAACCACCCCCAACTGTTTGCATTGCACCCTTGCGGTGTAGTGATGCTGCATTTATGGGCTTAAAACAGGTGGTGAGGATAATGCCTCTTTACTGCTTGTCAAATGCCTCTGAAAAGCGATCTGTCCATGGATTGCTTTTCAGCAGAGCAGCAGTCCTTGCTGCTATCACAAACAAGGCCTACAAAATCAGTTCTGATGGTACAGGAATGGGGGGGTGGGGTCAGGATTAAAAGTAACATATATACACACACACACACACACACACACACACACACAGACACATTCGCATACACATGTTTAAAGCCCTTTTAAAACAAATCTAGCTTCTAGCAAAGTATCTTTCCAGTTAACTCATTCAACCGGGAACTGCACTGTAGGGGGAAGCATAGAGCACAGCACATTCCCCTGCACTTTACTTTCACGCTTGAGGCTGACGGAGTTTCTCACAGTACCGATGTACAGTTCGGCAGGGGATCGGGCTCCAGATTTCTCTTCAGGATTTCTCTCATTCACCTCAATACACTTCCCCTCCCCTCTCCCAGGTCTCCAAATTCGCAGCTAAAACTGAGATGATCTGCTGTACAGTTCTCTTACTGTATCTCTCTGCAGAGATAAGAGAGCTGAAATTGGCACCCACTAGTGTGAATTCAGCCTCAGACAGATCTTTGAGGTGGGGAACTCACTGGAGTGACGTTGAGTATAGTTCTGCTGAATTGTAGGTTGCGCTAAGGCAGCTTTTATGATGAATGGGCTGCAATGCACCACGATAGAATAAAAGAAAACTGTTGATGTGTTATGGTGCATTGTGTGTTGGGCTCTATTGAGAATGAATGCCATCATAACACACAAGTCTGACTGGGCCTAAAAAAACTATTTTGCGTTTTTATATTGTGTGTTTTACTTAGAACATGCGCTGGTAGGGCTTAGAGCCTCATACAATTGACATTCTTATGCAGATTAATACTAAAGAGAGCATTAGAGGTAGTAGCTCCTGTGGACCATTTTTAGGCCCTGTACATTCGGACTTCAGCATGTGAAAGAACAATGGGTGCTGAAAGTCTTACAATATATTTTCAAAGTTTTCAGCAAGCTTTGTAGCCTTTGTTGAATTCTTTAAATTAAACTTCAATTCCAGCACGAGGTTGTTAGACCTTAATAGGAGGCTTTCAGCGAGATTCAAGAATGCCTGCTAGCAGCTTATTAAAATGACGATCAACAAGCCCATTAAAGTGGAGTTCCACCCATAAATATAACATTACATCAGTAGTTTTAAAAAAATTTCATTAGTCCTTTAAGATTTTTTTTTTTTTTTTTTTTTTTAGATGCCTTCAAAGTGTTGTTGCTAGGCAGAATATTTAATCTTCCCACTTCCTGCACCTAGGTGCTTAAGCTTCCTAACCTACACCGCACAGACTCCTGGGAATGTAGTGGGTGTAACTTTCCAGGAGTCTGCGCATTCCCCAGTCTCGAAGAATCATGTGACTTAGGTTTCAGATCAGGTTTCAGCACCTGTACTGTCCATTACACTGCTTGTGCAGCACTAAGCATGTGCGAGATCTGCAAGGCTGAAATCCAGGAAGTCATACAGTCTGGCTTCATGATGCCCACACTTAAGATGGCCCCAGTCAATTTCTATTTTATAAAGTGTCTAAATGCTGTAACAACCTAACAAAACGGACCTTAGTTTACAGACTAACTTTACTAGAATACATTAAGCTTGTGTATTACAGGGGTATTTATATTTAAAAAGTGAAATTGTGGCCGGAACTCCGCTTTAAGATCTGTGTTTAAACTCCACAATATTACCTTGCAGGCTTCAACAAAGCTTTTTGAAAGCTTTGCAAATGTCTTATAGCTGGATTCAGGTATCCGTGCCTAACGTTAGGCAGGCAGGCGTAGCGTATCTCATATACGCTACGCCGCCGTAAGTTAGAGAGGCAAGTGCTGTATTCACAAAGCACTTGCGTCCTAAGTTACGGCAGCATATCGTAATTCAAATTGTGAAGAGGTGGGCGTGTTTTATGTAAATAAAGCATGACCCCACGTAAATTACATTTTTAACGAACGGCGCATGTCTGTGGACATATCCCAGTGCACATGCTCCAAATTACGCCGCAAAGACTCATTGGCTTCGACGTGAACGTAAATTACGCCCAGCCCCATTCACCGACGACTTACACAAACAACGTAAAAATTAAAAAATTTGACGCGGGACCGACGTCCATACTTAACATTGGCTGCGCCATCTTTTTGGTGGAATATCTTTACGCCTGAAAATGCCTTACGTAAACGGCGCATCTTTACTGCGACGGGCAAGCGTACGTTCGTGAATAGGCGTATCTCGCTGATTTACGCATTCTAGGCGTAAATCAGCGTACACGCCCCTAGCAGCCGGCGTAAATACACAGCTAAGATACGACGGCGACGGCGGTCGTATCTTAGCTACATTTAAGTGTATCTCAATTTGAGAATACACTTAAATATACGACGGCGCAGATTCTGAGTTACGACGGCGTATCTACTGATACGCCGGCGTAACTCTACCTGAATCTGGCTAATAAGTATTTTTGTACACACCGTCCTTCTACAAGCTAAAGCCCAAATGTACAATGTCTTATTAAGTGCAGAACTTGCCAAGTAGAAAGCCACTGCTGCTATACAACAGTGTTGCACAGCTCTGGGACATTAAAGCAGCATGCTGTGAAACCACTGGCCGTAAAACAGAGTTAGAGAGCCTTGAATTGGGCCAAATTGCAGTTTTGATTGGTACCCGTTTCCGCAACAGGGGGGGGGGGGTGTATTTAACCCTAAATACATCCGTTTTAACATGCCTGCTCGACGGGCATGACTGAATATATAGGTAAAGAATACTTTTCACAAAGTTCATCACTTTCCTTCTTTCACTTTTCAAATCTGTCAAACAAGAAGAGAGGAAAAATTATACTTTGGAGCTGAACACATTTTCCTATCAAATTCCAGGATTTATTAGATATATTATTGAGAAACACATCTTGTGGTATAAATAACACTTCTAGTTTAGTCTCATGAACTTATTCAGTAAGGAAAGAAGTGGTAACCCATAGCAACTAATCCATATTAATTTTCTATCTTCGGAAATCTAGTTGCTATAAGTGACTGCGTTCCCTCTCCTCTTTGCATTGCCATACTAACTAGGCATTTTGGAGTTCTAATGTTAAAATGTTGATCATAATGCTGTACAAAAATACTACTAAATCCACCCCAGCAAGGGGTTTTGTACCTCCCTAGCAATTAGACATGTTTAGGGGTAAAATGTGCAAAGCTCAATAATACAATGATTCCTCAGTAGACATGTTCCCATTCTATCACCACCATACCCAGCCAAGTTCAGAGAGTCTAGACGCTCTTGTAATTAGACAAGGCACGTGGCTAGCTGCAAAGAAATGGTGGTGCCTCCTTTTTAATCGGTGGAACTGTTGGTCCCCTGTAGTCCAAATCTGCATTTAGCTTTAAGAGTTTTCACATTGGTACTCTTATATTCCAGGAATACGTTGTCAGCACTCGGTCCCTCTTTCTCACAATGCAGGTGTAGAGGCCTTCATTGATTGCATTGGCAATTATACTCATGTGGTCATCGTTTAGGGACAGGTATCCAGGATAAGAGTATTCCAGGAGCTCGTTATCTTTGTACCAGCTGCAGGGATAGAAGAATCTTTACTAGAATGAGCCTCATCAATGGAAACTTAAAGTGATTGTAAACAATCGCCTTGTAAAAACAACCCATTCAGTTTAAAATAGAAATGAAAGTTAAACATTTTGTATCGATATAAAAAAATATATATAAATACCTTTTTTTTTTTTTTTCACAGATCCTCTGTTCTCAGCTGCATAAGACCCCTTTCACACCAAGGCCCCTTTCACACGGGGCGGATCAGTAATGATCCGCCCCATTAACCTCCGCTTGCTCAGCGTTGATCCCCGCTGAGCCGGCAGATAACAGGGCGGTCCCCGCACACTGTGCAGGGACCACCCTGTCCTTTCTCCGCTCTGCCCTATGGGGGGATCGGATGAACACGGAACCGCCTGTCCTTGTTCACCCGATCCGATCTGCCAGACAGAAGGAAAAGTAGCTTTTTCCTCCGTCACACTTTGGCGGGTCGGATGTCAGCGGGCATGTCCATAGAGGAGCATGGAGCGCCCGTTCAGGTCCGCCTAAAAAAAACTGGCAGGCGGACCTGAACGGCCGCCCGTGTGAAAGAGCCCTAAGGCAGTTTTCAGGCGTTATAGCGCTAGAAATAACACCTGAAAACTGCAGTCCCTTTATTACTACCTAATGAAAACCTGTGTAGTGTGTTTTTTTTATTGACACTTTTTCCCCCCAGGTGAATGGGTACGATGTACCCCATACTCATTTGCATAGGGTGTGGTGCAGGGATCTGGGGGCCCCTTTATTAAAGGGAGCTCCCTGATTCCGAAAAGCCCCCTGCCCACAGACCCCAACAACCGGCGGCCAGGGTTGTCGGCAAGAGGCCCTTGTCCTCATCAACATGGGGATAAGGTGCTTTGGGGTGGGGGGGCCACAGTGTGCCCCCCTGTCCCAAAGCACCCACCCCCCCATGTTGAGGGCATGCGGCCTGGTACGGTTCAGGAGGGGGAGGGTGTTTGCTCGTCCCCACCCCCTTTCCTGACCGGCCGAGCTGCGTGCTTGGATAAGGGTCTGGTATGGATTTTGAGGGGGGGGGGTCCCCCGCGCTGTTTTTTTGGCGTAGGGGGTTCCCCTTAAAATCCATACCAGACCCAGATCCTGGTATGCTCTTGGAGGGGGGTACCCATGCCGGTTTTTATTTAAAATTTGGCGTGGAGTTCCCCCTCAAGATCATCAGCACAAGTCGCATGCTAAAGTCGGAGCATAAAAAACGGGCTGATGTAGGATCAAAGTCGGACCAAAGTAGTGCAGGGAGCATTTTCAAAGTCGGACCGACTTGTGTAGGACCAGTTAAGACGGCTCCCATAGGGAAACATTGATTTTCATGCGACATGAGCTCCCAATGTCAGAGCATTTGTCGCAACAGTGTAAACCCGGCCTTAGAGTACTTTAACACTCACATTGCCCGGGCGATAGCTTTTAACCCCCGCTAGTGGCCGAAAAAGGGTTAAAAGCTACAGCAGCGCTGGGCAGGGGCCTTTTAGGAGCGGTGTATTCACCGCTCCTAAAGCGCTGCAAAGAAGATGCTGGCAGGACTTTTTTTTGACTCCCTGCCAGCACAGCGCCCAAGTGGCTTTCACACTGGGATTGCAGTTGAGTTTTTTTTACAGGCGCTATTTTTAGCGCTAAAGCGCCTGTAAAATGCCTCCAGTGTGAAAGGGGTCTCAGCGTGCATTCCAGCCACTTGTGTCAGACATAGAAAGCGGGGACAATGGAGGATGCAAATTTGTTTACAAATGGGTGACACTGAGGCAAGTTCATCTTTACCGATGACTTCTTTCGGACACATTTGTAATCTTATTTGGAATAAGAAGATATTGTTAGTAGAGTAGGTATTTTTAATCTGTTGTCCAATTTAAATATGCATCAATGTCATAGCGGCTTACCATGAGCAACTACAGCCATACAATAACCCAAATATTTTATTGCCATTTCTGACTGGGGTGCAGAAAATACTTACTAAACTTTCCCTTTTTTGTGGATAATTTTTTTCCCACATCGGAAGGTCATGTTTCTGCCTTCTGGAACCAGGCGAACTTTGGTTCTGGGTGGTATTGGTGTTGGCACTCGTGTAGGAAATGGAAAATCTGCATTAAACATTAAAATATTAGATACATTCTAGAAATCTCCCTGGTCCCAGACTGCTAAGGTTGCCTAGTGAAACGATTCTCAAACCGTTTCTGTCATGCTCCGTTCTTGATCTCTCACCACCACCTCATCCCACAAAATGCAGATTTTGCATGCTTAATTTATCAATATATTATACAGGTTGCAATAATAATAAAGGCATATCCTATATAGAATATTGGTTCACCCACCCAACCTGCTGCAGTGCCTTTTCTTTTCCCTAATCCCACCCATGGACAAGCTGCATAACATGTGTCACATGCATTGGATGTATGTTTTTTAATGCATTTTTTCAGGCGCTCCCTTTGAAGTCTGTTGAGGGCAAAAATGCTTGTAACTCATATGAAGCTAATGTACTTTTTGAGCTACAAGCCTGAAATTACATTATGTCCAGATGTAAACAGGCTTACTAGAAAACCATGAGAGTTTGTATGTTGCACATTTTGGAGTTTCAATCTACAAAACACTCAGGTTTGAATAGGACCTTAGATGTTAGCTACTTAATTATAAAAGTCTTTTTCTTTTCTGGGAGATCAATTTCTGTCTGCAATGAGCCATGTCCTTTTAAACTGTCAAAAAAATAATAATCTTCCGCTACTTGTA
Organism: Rana temporaria; assembly: GCF_905171775.1. NCBI lineage: Eukaryota > Metazoa > Chordata > Amphibia > Anura > Ranidae > Rana > Rana temporaria. The sequence goes on along the minus strand of NC_053498.1, from coordinate 100,513,107 downwards.
TATATAGCAATACTGGGGGCATGATGTACACTGCATACAGAATTGCTTCCCAAATCTAATTTCTTACACTTGATTGGCTTACTGCTTTTTTTTTTTTTTTCAAAACTAGGACTGTATTTTTATAGCACAGTCCCTCCCATTTCGCACTCTAACTTCCTTTAGTTTGGGGAGAGGCCTTTGTCAGTATCGCTATAACACAATAAAGTCTTGAATTGAAATAATGGAGGGGATTTCTCACCATCGACTACCTGGAAGATTGCCACCTGCTGGAGACTTATTGCTACACTTAGGTAGTGACACATTTCTCTCCTTTTTTTTCACTTTAAGGAGACTCCTATCTAAATCTATTCTAATGTAAAATGTGCAATTTCAAAAAACATCTAGATATGTCGGTTCTGTTTAATGAAGTTTCTGACCAATTAATTATTTATGCTGCCCACATAAACCACCTCCTCCTTTTTAATATATAAATGTATCCAGAAAACAAAAATGGTTACCATAACAGAAATCACAGCTGTATGGGCAATACTTCTTCATAGGTTTCCTTCTGGACTCACAATACCCTTTCTGTGCCCAGCTGGCACATACCAGATATCTGTCCCTGCATCCTGAAATATAAGGAGGAATGTGTTAGTAGATTATAATAGTTTGTTCATGATTATCTGTCCCAGAACAAAACATTTTGACAATGTAAAACTATATGTTTGATATGTGTAAGGGGGCAGATCCACAGAGATCTGCACCCGCGCAGCGTATCTGAGATACGCTACGCCGCTGTAACTTACCCGGCTTTGGTTAGAATCCATAAAGATTTTGCGCCGTAAGTTACGGCAGGGTAGTCTATCTCTGGCGGCGTAATGGCGCGTAATTCAAATCGGCGAGTAGGGGGCGTGTTTCATTTAAATGAAGCGCATCCCGCGCCGAACGAATTGCGCATGGTCCTCTCCTAAATTTCCCACCGTGCATTGCGCTAAATGACGTCGCAAGGACGTCATTTTTTGTGACGTGGACGTAAATTACGTCCAGCCCGATTCACGGACGACTTGCGTAAACAAATTTTTTTTTTTTTAATTATACGCGGGAACGACGGCCATACTTAACATTGAGTATGCCTCAGAATAGCAGCTTTAACTATACGCCGAAAAAAGCCGACTAGAGACGACGTAAAAAAATGCGACGGCCGCTCATACGTTCGTGGATCATCGGAAATAGCTAATTTGCATACTCAACGCGGAAAACGACGAACACCACCCAGCGGACACCGAAGAATTGCATCTTAGATCCGAAGGCGTATGAAGATGTACGCCTGTCGGATCGAACCCAGATGCCGTTGTATCTTGTTTTGAGGATTCAAAACAAAGATACGACGCGGGAAATTTGAAAGTACACCGGCGTATCAGTAGATACGCCAGCGTACTCTCTCTGTGGATCTGCCCCATTGTGTTTTCTCAAGTCACTTTATGAAAAAAAAAAAACATTATTAGAGAAATATTGGAAACACAAGCTGACCTATGCTGACTTATTAACGTTCATAATTTGAGTCCCTGATACAAATAAATATGCATGTAGCGAGGTCCTGGGACCCCCGAGGCCTAATGTGACCTCCAGGGTTAGGGACCGCTGACATTCTTCTGTGTAGAGTGGGTTACAAGGCATGGTGGGTATGATGCAAGGTGCATTGATGGGTGCTAGACACTTCTTGAATGCCAAGTTCACCCCCAATCTGGTGAACTTTTTCATGGCCTGGTGGGAGGAGAATGTTGTCTATGCCCTAAGGAGACCAGGGCTAGTTCTCTGGGCTAGGTACATCAATGACATCCTCCTCCTATGGAAGGATGATCAGAACTCTCTGGATGCCTTCCTGGCTGCTCAATCATAACGACAGGGGTATCCTTTTGAGTTATGAGGCTAGTCTTACCACCATACATTTTCTTGATCTTGAGATATCAGTAATAGAGCAGCATTTAGATTTGAAAATTTATTTTAAACCCACCGACTGGAATGGTTACATTACGGTCAAAAGTTGTCAACACACACAATGGCTTAAGTCAGTTCCACAAAGCCAATTCTTACGACTGCAGCAGAACTGTACTAAGACAGCCGATTTCTCTTCTCATTCTCAAATCTTAAAAAGTAGATTCCTGGAGAAGGGCTACAGATCCACTGATCCCGACATAGAGATCAATAGGGCCTCCTTGATGGACAGGAGCTGATCGTCCCAAGCCTGTCTTTGATAATAAGTTCAAGTGGTCTTTTTTCATTATTCTATTCAATTTAGACAGATTAAAGAGATAATCAGTAAACACTGGAGAATCCTTCAGAGTGATGGGTATCTGGATTCGGCGAATCCAGAACATGCTGGTGTCATATATAGAGGGGCTCGGTCAATACAGGGACGAATTGTGCCCAATGTGATTGACCCCCCTAAAACTATTTACTCCGCCCACAAGCTTTCCGAGCGAGGTGAAATTATAAAAAATAAAAAGTATTATCCAGGCAAAAAATAGAGCTACAGTACTGACATTCAAATATAGTAAACTTGGGGCATATTTATAAAGCATTGAGTGTGATATTCACCAAACATTCACTGCAGGTAAATCACTGTAATTTAAAACACATTTACATGCAGTGCATGTTTGGTGAATGTCACCTATTGGTTTATACATATACATAAGTGTGTAAAAGAAAATATGCTTAACACATTTTTTTAACCCACCATATAGGCTGTAGATCCCCCACATGTCATCCTGGGAAATAATCTTCTTCCCAGTCAGCGTGGCATTAATATGCATCAGAGCTTCTCTGTTCAGAGAGTGCATTAATCCCAAAGAGTGTCCGATCTCATGTGCTGCTACATGTACCAGATCTGTCAGCCAAACTCCTAGAAAGACACAAGTTAGTTACTCCACATCACTTCCATTGTAAAATATCAGTCTCTTGCTCTCTACTCCGGCCCCCCACACTCACTGAAGCGATGGACTGTGGATGGGACAGGAGCGGTCAGCTCAGGCTCTCAGCGGCTCGCCGAGAGGCTGAGCAAAGTTCCAAAAAAGAAAGGAAAGGGCGCACCAGCCGAGTGTGTTACCGTTGACAATTTAATAGAATAAAAATGTAATAGAAAACTACTCACAAGGAAAGCAACATAACAGGCTTATCGACAATGCTGTAGTAGATACCCCTTGAACCACACTCCAAATGGGGAGGATAAAGGTGTGTCATTGCTTTCTGACGCGTTTCGAGGTTACACAGACCTCTTCATCAGAGCTCAGCCGTGTAGACCCTTCCAAAGGCTTTCCTTATATACATATGAGCACTCGTATAAGTGCCCAACCAGCTGCAAGCCGCGGAGAACCTCCCAGGGGCCATCAAAACTCCCCCCACCTAAGTGGGCGGTCCCAGATGCCTCACACAAATTGAAATGGCAATAGTAAAAGTGATAATAATAGTAGTAGTAATAGTGTTGGATAAAATAAGATAAAAATCGATGGGGATAGGATGACAAATATAATGTAGTATCGTATAATATAGTACAATACAATATAGTATAATATGATATCATAAAATATGGGATAAACTCAAAATCGGTAGATGGCAGCAGTATAGAACCCAGTGTAGGCGACAACAGCAGTGCCCCCTGGAACAATGGCCACTGTTCAGATATCCCTGATAAATACAAATGACAAAACATGACAACTTAATAGGGGAGAGCTGGACTCAGGGATGGAGGGTTCATGCCAGATCCGAAAAAGCTTTGACCCCCTGCTCCTCCACGATCATCAAAAGAAGAGATGCCTGGTGCCCTGGATGTACCATCTTCAGATTACAAAAACATCCGTCGTGGCGCAGTGCACCACGGCGATACTGTGCCTCCATAGTGGGCAGTGAATGGAGCGCAAAAAAGCCCGTCTGCGCTCCAAGAACTCCCGCGCCGGGATTACGCGTCATCAACAGTGGCCCGCATGTCAGCTCCTGGCGCGCTGATAGAGCTATGCCAGGCTGGACAATACAGGGGCTCGGTCGCCGCTATTTTGGCAGAGACCGGTCACTGGGGAGAGGAAGAGAGGGGAGAAGGAGACAATGCAAGAACAGGGGGAGACCAAAAAATGTAATTAATTAAATTACAAATAAAATTGAAATAAAATTAAATTTAAAAATATGTTATATACACATTATACTATAAGTTAGGATGACATAGCGTGTAGTTATATACGAGTGTGGCATCATTGATCAGGGTAAACGAGGAGGGGAGGGGGGGGGGATGTGGGTGAGTGAGGCCCCTGACAGAGTCTCCCACACGGCTTGCAAAAGGACACGCACAGCTGCACATGTATATAATATACAACAGATGAAAAATGCTTCGCCACACATGTCCGTGTTCTAACCAGCAATAGGTGATACAAATCAAATGAGCGCAGCATAAAATAAAAGGGGGATAGCCTATTACACATGATGCTTACATTTGAGTTACATTTAAGGTGCAGGGCAAAGTTACTCAAAAACTGTGCACAGCCCAACAATAGAACTGTAACTGTAATATATATACACATATATGTACAAGTAGCCATATAATCAAACAACGCATATACATACACACAACATATGACAATAAACTCATAAAATGATAAACTTATAAAAGCATATGTAGATGAAGAATAATAATAAGTAGATAAATGAATTTGTAAAAAACGTATGTATATGTGTTGGGAGTAATTCGACAATATAAAATACAGTGCCTCACACTCGACAAGAGTGTTGTAGTCGTGTGTGCAAAACCTGAAATTATAAAATATAAATACATGCACTGGGCCTGCACCATAAAAAACAGCATACTATGTGGAGAAGGAAGGGACTATCAAAAAAAGGTTAATAAAGTAGAAATATATGAATAGAAAGCCAATGGTATATATGGTCACTACCAAATTGGAATCAAACTAAAATAGACTAAAATAAATACCTAAAAAGAATACCAAAAACAGCATCCCCAAAGAGGAATAGAGATGCTACAACCGGCCGACTCTGACTGAAACCCAACAAATTACTAACTAATTGGACTCCATTAATGGTGGGGCAGAATTAATATAGTTTTATCTGGTTTTATCTAATTTTATGAATTTCAGGGTCTTTGTTTAGTCCTCCAGGGGTAAGGCTCCCAAGGGTGATGATCCAGTAGGCTTCTCGCTTACTTAGCCTCTGGTGTCTCCTACCCCTATCCAAATCGCCTATGATAGACTCAATACCAAAAACTCTCATGCCAGATGGGTCACCTTGATGTGCTTCTAAGAAGTGCCTAGGAACCGGGTACTTAACTCTAGTTTTTAGAATGTCACGCTTGTGCTCACCAATCCGCACTCTCATAGGACGAGAGGTGCGACCAACATAAAGACGGCCACAGGGACAGATAATTCCATATACGACAAAGTCCGTCCCACAGTTAATGAATTGCTTACACTGATGGGCTTTGCCGTCAGAGCCAACCACTGACTTTTTTTCTGTGCCACATAAATGTACAAGTGCCACAGTTTTTAACACTGCACTTATAACTCCCCTTTTGATCAAAGAGGGTGGTCCAAGCATTAGTGATTTTATTGGTGGGCTTTATGACCCGACTTGGGGCAATCATACTCCTTAGGTCACAAGGCCTTCTAAATACAACATTGGGTTTAACAGGAAGAACTCCGTTCAAGACGGGATCTTGCTTCAGAATACCCCAATTGTTTGTATCTCGAAGGCCTTGTTGGTATATTGAGTGGAGAAACAGGTTTGGGAAAGGTCAGAGTTGGTGATGGAGGACAGAACTGAAGTGCTGTCAATTGGATTATCATAGAGGTACGCATATTTCCTATAGGCTGTCTCTATGAGTGTGGGGTCATAATCTTTCTCTTCAAACTTCTTAATTAGGAGCTCACTCTGTGCTAAGTAATCCTCCTTCCTATTGCATGTACGCTTCAGGCGGCAGAACTGTCCATACAGGGATATTCCTAATCCATCTGGGGTGATGGTTACTTTTAACATGCAAAAAGGAATTGCCCCCACTGGGTTTGAATTGTGTCCTTGAAATAATAAAATAATAAAAGGGATTGGATTTACAGTATTCAAGAAAATTGTCAAGTTCACAGTCTGTTCCATCCCAGATAATTAGAATATCATCGATATACCGGGCGAAGAGGACCAGGTTATCGTGCCAGATCAAGGCCCTTTCCCAATAGCCCATGAAAAGGTTGGCGTAACTAGGTAAGAACCTGGCTCCCATTGCTGTTCCCTTAGTCTGTAAGAAGTACTCCCCTAAGGCCCCGTACACACGGTCGGACAAAACCGATGAGAATGGTCTGACGGACCGTTTTCATCGGTTCACCGCTGAAGTGGCCTGATGGTCTGATGTGTGTACACACCATCAGTTCAAAATCCGATCGGGTCAGAACGCGGTGACGTAAAACACACAACGTGCTGAAAAAAAACGAAGTTCAATGTTTCAAAGCATGCGGCGACTTGATTCTGAGCATGCGCGGGTTTTGAACCGATGCTTTTCTGTACTAACCATCGGTTTGGTCCGATGGGGCAGTGGTCCATTGGTTCGGTTTTGAAGCATGTTTTAAAATTTTGGACCGAAGGAAAACAGACCGATAGCCTATACACACGGTCGGTTTGGTCCGATGAAAATGAACTTCGGTTCATTCTCATCGGACCAAACCGACCGTGTGTACGGGGCCTAAGAAGGAAATTCATAAAATTAGATAAAAACAGATACAACTAGATTAATTCTGCCCCACCATTAATGGACGAGTCCAATTAGTTAGTAATTTGTTGGGTTTCAGCCAGAGTCGGCCGGTTGTAGCATCTCTATTCCTCCTTGGGGATGCTGTTTTTGGTATTCTTTTTAGGTATTTATTTTAGTCTATTTTAGTTTGATTCCATTTTGGTAGTGACCACATATACCATTGGCTTTCTATTTATATATTTCTACTATATTAGCCTTTTTTTGATAGTCCCTTCCTTCTCCACATAGTATGCTGTTTTTTATGGTGCAGGCCCAGTGCATGTATTTATATTTTATAATCTTAGGTTTTGCACACACGACTACAACACTTGTACTCACATGTATTTTATTGGGATTTTATGTGATAGACCAACACAATGTGGCACATAATTGTGAAGTGGAAGGAAAATTATAAATGGTTTTCCAATTTTTTTACAAATAAATATCTGAAAAGTGTGGCGTGCATTTGTATTCAGCCCCCTTTACTTTGATACCCCTGACTACAATCTAGTGGAACCAATAGCCTTCAGATATGTCACCTAATTAGTAAATAGAGTCCACCTGTGTGTAATTGATTCTCAGTATAAATACAGATGTTTTTTGGAGCCTTTAGAGCGGGGATATGCAATTAGCGGACCTCCAGCTGTTGCCAAACTACAAGTCCCATCATGCCTCTGGCTCTGGGTGTCATGCTTGATGCTGTCAGACTCTCGCTATGCCTCATGGGACTTGTAGTTTGGCAACAGCTGGAGGTCCGCTAATTGCATATCCCTGCTTTAGAGGTTTCTTAGAGAACCTTAGTGAACAAACAGCATCAAGAAGGCCAAGGAACACACCAGACAGGTCAGGGATAAAGTTGTGGAGAAGTTTAAAGCATGGTTTAAAAAATATCCCAAGCTTTGAACATCTCACAGAGCACTGTTCAATCCATCATCTGAAAATGGAAAGAGTATGGCACAGTGGTGTCAGAGCTCAGCAGCCCTGATATATCGGAGTCAGGGTACAGAAGGAAGGGTATAGCCAAGCAGGATCAGACAGGCATTTCAGGTGTTACAGGGGGCCAAATTACACAACACAAGCACTGTGCTGTAGAACATGCTTTAAGGGAACATGATCCATTTTTTGGGGTTAACAAACGCTTTGAGATGACATCTGGATCTATGACACTCACGCAATACAGATTTCACAATAGTGAGTATTCCATCTAGTAAAACCACAAAGAATGGTGATGACTCCATCAAAGCATTATTCTGTCTTTTGTAAACATCCTGTGCATATCTGACCTACTTTTCATATTACGTGCGTGTGACTGTACTTCCACCTGGTTCTAATACTAAATCTCCCTGCATGCCAACCCAGAACCCAAAGGTTATCCTCAATTCTATTTATTCTTGCTAAGCTCCCAATTTTTTTTTTTTTTTTAAATCAGAAATGTCAAATGATAACTATCACATAGGGAGGAGCAATGGAAAGGTACCTTCATGTTCTCTACTATGAAGTTATTAATGTAGGTGTTTTTCTCTCAACTTGGGGTGTAGGGAGGTCTGGTATCAATTACTCTCTTCACTTTTGATTTTTAGGAAACCCCATTGGTAGTTTATAGGGACTCTCAGTTTGGATGCTTCCAATTGAAGGGCATATGGTATATTTTGCAACGCTAAGCAAATTAACTTGGCTAATGTGGGGGTAATGCCAGTGAGCCTAGGTCAAAAACAGATTGGCTACCTTTAAACATAAGAAAGTGCTCACCAAACTTGAGAACAATCTTTTGATTGCTTCATAATCAATACTGATCTTCTATGCTAAGATGACCACTCTCTAAAACTACCACAGACATTCTGATATCAAAATTATAAGTAGAAAAATTACACATGGAAATCACCCTTTATGTAGAAATAGATGAAGTGAAGTTCTCAACTGGGTTGAGCTCATACCTTTCTTCCAGCTGAACCTGGTGTTCCCCACAATCCAGTATTCGCTATCATCAAAATGAATTTCCCCAGTCTTTGGAAAGTAGGCATGTGCTAACTCCCCAGTTGTTCCATCGAAGCAGTAGTGGACGGTTGACTCCAGGCAGTCTGTGTGATTTATACCATAGAAACCTGGTACAAGGAAGGCAATTAGGTCTTATCAATGTATTACTCAAGAATTGTCTGTGCTGCTCATCAATCAGATCTAACCTTCCCTTGCATAGTGCAGTGGGGGCTTTTATAACATCCCACTACCCAGGAAAAGGTCAAAGCATTATGCTGTGGCAGTTTTTTTCCTAGGTAAAAGGCTAATAGTTTCCCAACGCAAAGGTAATTTATACCAAGATAATAAAAGTATATGAAGGAAACTTGAATGGCAGAAATTAACTTCGGTGAAATTTGCACATTAACGCAATCAACAGATCCAGAAATATTGTAGAAGCTTCACAAAAATCTTGACTTTTCATGTAAAAGTCAAACGTGTCACTGCGCCTTCCCAGCTCTCAAGACTGTTAGTCACCTTAGTTGTTTTTTTTGCTTTTTTTTTTTTTTTACATATTACCTTATTTTTGTTTTTTAAGAAAACCCCTCTCTAAACCACCCCCCCCCCAACCTACCCCCCTCTTCTCTCCAACCTGCCATCCCGTGTCCTGCCGCCCCTTACTTGTCACCCTACCTTCTCTCTACCATCCTTTCAGCAAATCTCTGTATATTTTAGCCAGACTTTCCATTTCAGTTTAAACCCCACTTCTCCTACCTCCCCGTTAAACCTTAGGTATTCCATATTATAAATATAATTACATAGCCAGTTCCTCACAAAGGGGCTCTCGGGATTCTTCCACGGTCTAGGGATCAAACTTTTCGCTGCGTTTAGGAAGTGGGAAAGTAGGGTTCATATATACTGTTTGACATTTTAGCCCCATGGAACAGGCATACCCACGGTTTCTCTGGTATTTTAATTCCGGTAATTTCCTCTATTACTAATATTACTTCAGTCCAGTATGTTTTAATTTTTGGGCATTTTGCATTTATTCACTCAATTTCATTTATGTGTACTAAGTGACAATCATTCACTATTTTGGTTGCTTTTGGTGCAGATTGTTTATAGTTAGCACAACCTATATTTTTTCCAATTTTTGGGCATGACCACCATAAATGGGACATAGTTCCTAATTCCGAGCAGCCCCTCCAACATAGTTTGGAGGTTTCCCTTTGATAGTGATGTACTATATCTGGTGTTATATACCAGCGTGTGAGGCATTTATAATTCATTTCTGTCGAACTACAGTTGGTTGATGTAGCATGTATCAGCTTTAATATTTTCCCAACATCTATCTCAACGTCACCTGTTCCCAACTCCACTTCCCATTTTTTATTATACGGTGGGGGCCCGCTAATCTTAGACCATTCAAAATATTATAAATCGTGGAGATCCCTCCCGTTCCACCTGTCGCTAAGAACAAACGCTCTTAGTTATAATTGGCTAAATTGACCAAAAGGAAAGCTTGAGCGTTAGTAAAGATAGGACCAAGCTCAATTTTTTACAGGAAATATGTATATAACTGCAGATGCCTCTCTAAATCCATTGATCATTCTGACATGCAGTTTTACTTAGTTGGAATTGTTCATCTTCCGGGCAGATCATTTAGGAGCACAGGTGAACTTGTTTGTAAAATTTCCAAAGACAAGCCATTAACTATTTTACCTTTTTTCAGGTTTTTCTTGTCTGTGGCCACAGATTTTCCTCCCCTACACTCCCTGTCCTTGTGACTTCTGTACAAAAATAGGAGGGCTGCGGTTGTCATCTGAGCAGGAAGGCACGGAAAACAATAAAAGGTTGTCAGAAAAACATAGTCTGGATTTGGAAAAGGCGTTTGATCGCCTTGGTTGGCCTTTCTCGTTTACTACATTACGTCATATGGGATTCTGAGTGACTTTTTTACGAGCACTTCAACACCTAAATCTCAGTCCAACGTCTCAGAGGAAAACTCCTTATGCCCTCTCCTCTTTAGGAGTGACTAATGGTACCTGTCAGGACTGTCTGCTCTCTCCTTTATTATTTGAAATGTGTTGAGCCTCTAGCTGCATCTATCCATAGAAGCTCGGACATTCATGGCATATCGGTCAGAGGTAGGGAATTCAAAATCTCACTGTTCATGGACGATATTATTCTTGCCCTGACTAATACGAGGGTTTCCCTACCAAACCTGCATGCTGAATTTGACCGTTAGGGTGCCCTTTCAGGATACAAAATTAAAATCAGAGGCCCCTTGGACAAAGTCATACATTTACCGACTTCTTTTCCACTGCTCTAAAATATTTGGAGGTTCACATTACTCTGATTTTCACCACACTGTATAAAGAAAACTTCCCCCCTCTCTATAAGCAGATTAAATCAACCATATAACAATGGAAGAAGCATCATATTTCCCTACTGGGGCGTATTGCTTCTGTTAAGATGTCCCTCCTTTTCAAGCTCCTGTACCTGTTCCAAACACTACCTATTCTTGTTTCCCTAGCACACATTAAAAAACTGCAAGCAGATCTCCTGCAATTTGTTTGGATCTACAAGCAGGACAGAATACCCCATTCGGTACTTCTGGCCTCGTGAACTGATGGCCTAGCGTTAGGAAGATCTGGTGCGTATTATCCCACCAAAATGCTCTTAAATCTGAAGCATCAATGCTGACCTCCTATAATCCCAAAGTGCCCGACGGCCTCCCATTTCTGATGTCCTCTCCTTGGGTGTCAAGGAACTGATTTCATTTTGACAATTTGGTGGATCCTAGGTTTCGTAAACTTTTGCCATTTACTGAACTTCAGGATAAATTTGATCTGCCTCGCCAGGTGTTTTATGGATACCGGCAGATTTGCCATTATGCCCAAACCATAACTCCAACTTTGCAATTCTCCTCTCCATCCACCTTTGAATGTCTGATCTTAGAAGGTACCGCACAGGAAGGGTCTGATTTCTGGCATTTACCCAATGTTAAATGCTTACTCCATTCAAGATCAAGGTAAACACCCCTACAAGCTCTGATGGGAGAGGGTACTGGATGGGGAAATCCCTCTGGAGGCATGGCAGGTGATCTGGTCTCAGGCTGCTAATAGCTCCCTGTGTACTCTCTATAAGGAAAACACATATAAAATTCTCTACTTTTGGTACCTGACCACAGATTTACTCCACGCCATCTATCCTACTAGTTGTTGGTGTTGCCACAGAGATAGGGGTACTCTCTTCCATATCTATTGGAGCCTTCCACTGATTACCCCTTTTTGGCACTCAGTACAACAACTACTGGGTCGCCTCTTTGAGGTATCTATCCCAATGATACCTACATTTTTTCTGCTGGACCTATCCCCTCTGAAAATTTCTAAACCCTAAAAGAAGCGTCTGCGCCATATACTTACGGCTTTGCGCTGTCTTATAGCTCTTAATTAGAAAAAATGCTCCCCTCCTTCCTCAGATGCCTTGTATGCTAGGATTAAAGATGTGGAGTTGATGGAGAAACTGCTAGAATACAGGACAGACTGGAGGTTCACAATTGTGTTTGGGTATTATGGTATACCCAGAAGGGCCCACTCTGAGACCCCCCCTTCCCCCCCCTCCCCTTTGACTCTTCTTTGCATTTCTCTCTTTTTCCTTTTACCTTTTCTTTTTATGCTTCTTCCTGAATATTATAATTTCTTCTCTTAATAAATATATCCTGCACTATAATGTTCTAAAAGTTTGATAGTTTTAACTGAGAACCTGCTACTTAAATTGTTTTGAGAATTTGTCAGCTTGGATATTGCAGTTGCCACTGATGTCCTTCCTGCATTATGAGTGCTCTTTTTTGGAAAAAAATATTAATAAAAATCGTTATTTAAAAAAACAAAATGAAAACGAAATTTTGTACAAAAAAAAAAAAAAAAAAGGTCGTCATTAAAAACTGTTGTTTTGTTATATTCAATAAAGAAATATTGAAATAAAAAAAATCCATACTTTTGATTGTATACTACTACAGGGCATTTGTTTTTTAATATGCTTTAATATATAAAAATTGTTCATGTCTTTACCTGACCTTGACATGTTGAAAACCTGTTCTTCTCTTGTTATATATAATTTAAAAATGTCAGAAGTTCTAACCCTTTGCCATTGTACTACAAATATGTATTTTCCTGTGTCCCTATTAGAGAGATTTCCTATCACTTCCTCTCTCTTTTAGGGACATATATGACAATAATAAGGCTCTAATCCTATGTTAAATCCTAAGTTAAATAAATGGTTGGATGACATACAATGCCGATGTAACTGAGATATTGTTTGAAAGTCTACTCTGTTTTATATACACTTCACATAAATTCAGAATCATTTTACAGTGTTGCTGGATAGAATGGCAGCCTATTTTTTTATTTTGTTCTTGCGAGCCTTAAACTCAGGAGGTACAGAGAGCAGTGCTTAGAATTTTATGTTTAAACTCATTCAGTGGCACAGGACTGACTGTCTCTAGTTCTCATTCGCAATATTGTTCTTCTGCAGTAGGCTTCCCTGCGAACTAAGCCACTACAGTCACCAGCATTCATATGTTCTCAAGCACCATAAAAAGGGGCCTGGTGCTGCCTGGTTTCTGGCACCAACCTCATTGTGAGCCCTCTTCATCGGTAACTCACCAATCTTCAAATCGCTTTCTTGGTCTGCAGGGACTTCTTTGAAGTAGAAGGGAGTCACATCACTCCACATACGGAAGGCGGTTGCTATGCCCTTTCTTGTTTCACTCTCATTAATTAGATTTCTTGGAAATGAGACAATTCTGTCGGGAACAAAATGTATGTTAAGGACAATCTGAGCCAATGCTGTGCAACCAAGGACCAATTGTCAGGCCCATATTGGGGGGGGGGGGGGTATGTAGCAGCTACAATACCTAATTCCTAACTCTGAGTACTTTACAAGAAGAATGTTGGTCCTGGCTATGAAGTGTGGCAGGAGTGTACATTGAAAATTATTTATCGGGCTTATTTTACTAGGCAGCAATGGAAATACTTCATTTAGGAACTGTAATTCCACTGTGGAATATTTACATTAGATGTTATGATTATCCTGCTGCATCTGTTGTGAATACTGCAGCTGTTATCACTCCCCAGATATACAGCAGACGCCAAATACTTCCAACAGGGGAGGATATTTTACACACAGTGCTTTATGTCAGGCATGGCAACATTATCTGCCTGTATACAAGTATATTCTGGCATGTTTAATAAAACAAGGTCAGGTTTTAGGCTTGGTTCACACTGGTGCGATGCGAGAACCCTGCAAATCCATTGCAGGTTCCTGCATCGCACCCGACTCGCAGGCAGTTAATACTGCCATATGCGAACTGCTGGAAGTGTCGATACAAAGTTATTGACACCCCCAAATCAGTTCACATATCGCAGTGCAAACTGTCAATTCAGACTTGAATTGGATCGCAAAAAAAAAAAAGATAAATTCCTTTAAATATTGTACCTGCTGGGTGTCTATAGTATGCCTGTGAAGTGGCATGTGTTTAGAACTGTCCCTGCACAAAATGAGATTACTATAAGAAAAAAGTAATTTAAAACTGCTTGCGGCTTTAATGTAATGTCTGGTCCCTGCAATATGGATGAAAATCATTGAGAAAAATAGCACAGACACAGACAGTACACACACACCACGTAGCTTTAGGTGCTATCTGCAGAGGACACGGGCAGTACACACCAAGTAGCTTTAGGTGCAAACTACAGAGGACATGGGCAGTACACACCACAATCACCTGCCTGCCAGTAAATTAGGAAGAGCTGATCTAGCTAAACTATACAATGTATAAATATATATACAACACCTGGGATGCATATATATCCTCTACACACTGTAACTTTAACTGACTAGCCTGCCTGCTCTATCTACCTACTAAAAATGACACTCTCTCTCTCTCTGTCTTCTCTCTTTTAACCACCGCAACACACTACACAAGGCCGACCTGCAGGCGGCCTTTTATAGTGTGGGGCGTGTACTAAACCCCCTGAAACATAATTGGCCAAAGTCACCCTGGCTTTGGCCAATTATGTCTCTCCGTTTATTGCAAGCTGTCATAGTGCATGCTTGGCCAATCATCAGCCAGCTAAGTACTGCGATGCCGCAGTGAATTATGGGCTGTGAAACGTAACTCAAATTTGGCGCGAACGGCCCAAAATGTTCGTAATTCGACGAACGATCGAACATACGATGTTTGAGTCGAACATGAGTTTGACTCGAATAAGAAGCTCATTCCTAGTAACGAGCTGAGATTAGGAGCACTATTTTAAAGGGAGTGCTCCTAGTCTCAGCTTGTTACCTGTATAAAAGACATTTGTCCACAGAAGCAATGAATCAGATTCCAATCTTTCTACCATGGCCAAAGAGCTGTCCAAGGATGTCAGGGACAAGATTGTAGACCTACACAAGCCTGGAATGGACTACAAGACCGTCGCCAAGCAGCTTGGTGAGAGGGTGACAACAGTTGGTGTGGTTATTTGCAAATCTTCTTTGGACTGGGGTTCCATGCAAGATCTCACCTCATGGAGTTTCAATGTTCATGAGAAGGGTGAGGAATCAGCCCAGAACTACACGGGAGAATCTTGTCAATGATCTCAAGGCAGCTGGGACCATAATAACCAAGAAAACAATTGGTAACACACTATGCCTGCAGCACCCCGTAAGGTCCCCCTGCTCAAGAAAGCACATGTACAGACCCTCTGAAGTTTGCTAATGAACATCTGAATGATTCAGAAGAGAACTGGGTGAAAGTGTTGTGGTCAGATGAGACCAAAATCAAGCTGTTTGGCATCAATTTAAATCGCTGTGTTTGAAGGATGAGGAAGGCTGCCTATGACCCCAAGAACACCATCCCCACCATCAAACATGGAGGTGGAAACATTATGCTTTGGGGGTGTTTTTCTGCTTAGGAGACAGGACAACCTCACCGCAAAAAAAAAATCTTGGGTGAGAATCTCCTTCCCTCAGCCAGGGCTCTGAAAATGGGTCATGGATAGGTATTCCAGCATGACAATTACACAAAACACACAGCCAATGCAACAAATGAGTGGCTTCAAAATAATCACATTAAGGTCCTAGACTGCCCTAGCCAGTCCCCAGACCTGAATCCCATAGAAAATATGTGCAGGGAGCAGAAGGTTTGAGTTGCCAAACATCAGCCTCAAAACCTTAATGACTTGGAGAGGATCTGCAAAGAGGATTGGGACAAAAATCCTTCCCGAGATGTGTGCAAACCTGGTGGCCAACTACAAGAAACGTCTAACCTCTGTGATTACCAATAAGGATGAGTTCAGACGTGTTCACAGCTACACATGTAGAGCCAGCCAGAAATGTCTCACTGCCTGTGATCAGCGCAGTGCCGACTTCTTGGCAGGCTCTGTATGTGCGGCTGCGAGCATGCCTGAGCGCATCCTTAATTGTCAACAAGGGTTTTGCCACTAAGTCATGTTTTGCGAAGGGATCAAATACTTTTTTCCCCTCACTGTACCCTTTAGATAAAGATTTTATTAAAAAAATAAAAATAAACTGTACTTTGGCCGCCACCATCAGATCATCCCCCACAGTTATTACATTTTGTACCACATCCCCCTCCCTTTAGATTGTAAAAGCTCCGTGAGCAGGTCCCTCCTATTCCTTCTGTATTGTAATTGTACTGTCTCCCTTTATATTGTAAAGCGCTGCACAAACTGTTGGCGCTGTATAATATCGATATAGTAATAATATTTTTAAATGGGTAAATATAAATATAGCTTATGAGTATTTTTTACTACTTGCAGACAGTAGGTGGCAACATATCTGCAAATTGTCTGTTCTCTAAAGGCTGTTTTTCATAGCAGTTGCAAGAAAAAGAAAGAGTCAAAGGAAGGACAAATTAAGTATTCAAAGGTTCTATATGTTATTTTGATCACAAAATACATTTTCTGTATGGAACAATAACTGCTTCATACCTGTATGTCAAATTGAAATGGTCCCATTTGAGCAGGCCAGGAGTCAGGGTGTACCGTTTTGTCCTCAGATGATATGGAAGTCGAAGAGATGGTATTACAGCAACCACAGAGTCTACCTTGGAGAGAGTAGAAAGTGTTACAGAAGCAACTACTTTGATTTGACCACTGAAGTAACAGCAAGCACAGGTACAACCACCACAATGAGTGACTATTCTTGTCCTGAAACTGGATCAGAAGTCACTGAAGACCACAACATTGACATAAATGTATAACAGAGGCAGCATACAATCACCCTATATAGATCATGGTATGAAATGAGCATATTACTCGCAACTCATTGAACCATTGAATCTCCCTTATGCAAATGAATGAAAGAGAAGAATAATATTATTGCTGAACTTGTCTACCTGACCCTATTTTTCATGAAACATAATAATTGGCCTAATCTTCTACTTTAACAGATCATACACCTAGGCTCTTGGTCACATGAGAATCACTGGAAGGAACTCCAGGAAAAGTAAGTATTTTCACTCAGCAAGATTGTTAATTCGGCTTGACGGTAATATTTCAGTACAGATGTGCTTTAAATAGAATTCCATAGAAATAATTAATTTATTATTATTAATAAATATTTATAATAAATAATTAATTTAATTCCATTGAAATAAATGTGAGCATAATAGATATTTATTTAACATGAAAGATGTTTACAATACTTCAAACAATCAATGAACTACTGCAGTGGCGGAACTACCAGGGTCGCAAGAGTCACAACTGCGGCTGGGCCTTGGAGTCCCCACTGTGGGGAGGGGAGCCTGGAATGTGGCTTCTGTGTTGCTGAGCAGAAAGTGTCTACACTCTCACACTGCCCAGACCCAGCACTGACAGCTTGGCCCCCCCTTTGCACAGACGGGAGAGGAGAAAGCAAGATCTGCTCCTCCTCCTCCTTCAGCCCCTCTCCTCCTGTGTGTGCCTGCAGCCCCGCCCACATTCCATAGAGAACAATGGGTGGTCTGATTGGTCCACTCGTGTAAAAGGACCCTTAGGCCCCTTTCACACTGGGGCGGAAGGTGCAGTGGTGGTAAAGCGCCGCTATTTTTAGCAGCGCTATTCGGCCACTAGCGGGGCAGTTTTACCCCTGTACCAGTTCCTCAGAGGTGCATTGCCGGGGGTATAGCCACGCTGTTCCATTGATTTCAATGGGCGGGAGCGGTACACATACCGCTCCAAATCTGCGGCTAGCGGGACTTTTTTTTCCCATCCTGCTAGTGCACCGATCCAGTGTGAAAGCCCTCAGGCTTTCACACTGGAGAAACAGCAGCAACTGTTTAGGGTCAGTTTGCAGGTGTTATTTTTAGAGCAATAGCGCCTGCAAACCGATCCAGTGTGAAAGGAGTCTGAGGCCCCGTACACACGAGAGGATCGATCCGCTGAAATTTATCCGCGGACCGGTTTCAGCGGATAGATCCCCTGGTGTGTACAACCCAGCGGATATTTATCCGCAGATTTTTTTCGGGCCGATGGATTTCCAGCGGATCAAAATTTCTTAGCATGCTAAGAAATCTATCCGCTGGAATCCAGTCCAGCGGATTGATCCGCTGGTCTGTACAGACTCAGCGGATCAATCCGTCCGATTCCATCCCTCGCATGCGTCGTAATGATTCGACGCATGCGTGGAAGTCCTTATATTACAGCGTCGCGCACGTCGCCGCGTCATCATCGCGGCGCGACACGTCACCGCGGAGGGAAATCCGCGGGGATTTTGATCTCATGGTTAGTACAACCATGAGATCAAAATCCGCCAGAGGATTTATCCGCGGAAACGGTCCTCCGGACCATTTCCGCGGATCGATCCTCCCCTGTGTACTAGGCATGACAGTACAAGTGGAAATTCTGCAGACTCTGAAGTAATGGGCTTTGAGAACTCTGATTAAAGGGAAATGTTGAACATGATTATGTAAGTAGGGGCTCCAGTTATCAGAGACCCCCTTATATCAGGGTTACCCTTTAGAACAGAGTCTGCAGTGTTTCCTTTAACTTTAGAGTTATCACGATTTAGAGTTCTTCCTTATATCAGAGTCTGCAGAGTCTTCCCTTTCAGTGTAACGGAACGCTGCAAGTTTAGATTTAAAGAGGCAATTCTGTGGACTCTGATGTAAGAGGGGACTCTTGTGATTAAATAAATACAATCAGAATTGTTATTTAATTACAAAATATTTGTATAGTGAATACTAAAAAAAAATAATTTGCTTTGTGCTGCTAAAGTCTTCGGGTTAGCTTGAAGAAAAGATGGCAACTTTACCCAAGACAGCAGGAAGAGGTCATGCTACAGGACCATAATTAAGGGCCCTGCAATGGGAAAAAAGGAACCCAGAACCAGTGAGAAGGGCCCTAGGGACCAGAGGTCAGGGGGGGTCCTTCATGGTTTCTTGCACTGGGGCCCTGCAGGTTCTAGTTACACCTCTGAACTACGAGAACGTGTTACTAAAGGTGAACTTATCCTTTAAACTGGAACTACATATAAACAAATTGCTGTGCGGTTTCTGGCTTATTGTAATACTAGTTATCAGAACGCCTCTCCTAGTGCCTAGAGTGGAGACCCCCTGGATTCTAATCACAATAAGGGACATCTGCATGAGCTGACAAACATGATCTCTATAGTAATTGCATTTTGCATACAAATGCCACATAACCCAACACCACCAAAATCACTTTATGTGGATGTGGACCTCACATTTGCATGTCTTCTGCAAAGAACTACTAACATTTAACATCTCATTGTGGGTGTACAGGAAAGTGTTTGTTTTACTGGGATTTGCTTGTGATTTATCCTGGCAGCCTTATGTTTATTCCAGCCTTGGGAATTATCCCATGCTTGCTAAAGTGGTGATGTTGGAGCCTAGAGTTTTATTAAGGGAATGTGTGACTCAGCACAAAGTCTGGAGCCTCGCTCGAACTGTACAAAGGAAAAGTGCTATGGCTAAAGTGTGCTTCTGATTAATGCAAGCTCATGTATTTTACATGTTATGATACCCTTAATATTATATGCAAGCTGTGGGTGTACTTATCAGGAATTCCAAATTACAGATCTAGAGATAGAGATTTAGTACAGCTGGGGAAAAAAATCCAGCTAGTAGACCTATTTCTTCAGCGGATTTTATCATAAACATAAGTCTGAGTAGGGCTGCTTGAAAGAACCACTGAACCAAGCACTGGATAGATGGACATTTTGCCTTGTGATACAGTGGCCCAAAGGGGCAAGGGGGCCAATTGGGGCATACAGAGGGAAGAGGTGTTCGGTTTTCTTTGTTTCTGTTATAACATTTTGCAAATATTTTTTAAATTTAGGCCAAAATGTATATTGCTATATTACTTTGGTGAAAAATACCCAAATCATTGTATAGTATTTAGTCTGTAGGAAAGTTATAGTGTCCAAAAACTATGGTATATATCTGAAAATCGATCAATACTGATGGCTCAATTCTTGAGGCCCAAAAATGCCAGGACAGTGCAAATGTCCCCAAATTACCCCTTTTTTGGAAAGTAGACAGTCCATGGTATTTAGTAAGAAGCATGGTGAGTTGTGATTTTTTGCCACAAATGTTTGGAACATGAGGAAATTTAAAAAAGATGTGATCCTGGTGATCAATTTTGTGATTCAATTTAAATATGTTTTTAATATTTGTTTATAGTTCTTTTCTGTACATACAGTGACCACAGCAATGCCACTCTACAACTCTGGGGAAGTAATCAGGATTTTTTTTTTTTTTACATGTATGTTTGCTTATAATAATGAAATCTACTGTTATAAGCAAGCGTTTTTGCTGAATGAAAACTACTCAATCATATTGTGATTAGCTGTGATTGGTGACAGCTAATCACATGGTACAGATGGACCATGTGATCACTGGTGACCAATCACAGAGATCATCACAATAGTACATGAATCAATGCCATTCATCGTTTACAATTGTCATGTCATCTGCTGTGATTGGTCAAAGCAATCATATGTTGTCCTCCCAGGATTATAGGACCCCTGCTCGGCCATCATTTTACAATAGGCCAGTCGGGAAGCAGTTAAAAAGTACCAGTTACACTTACCGGTAACAGATTTTCTAGGAAGTCTTCCAGGACGGCACACCTGAGATGACGGTCCCACCTGACAGGAAACACAATCAACAGAGTTTAAAAGGCCCCAACCTTCCATTTGTCCCTCAATTATGACAAAGTATAGACCCACACCGGTGTTAGAGGGTACCTTCTGTGAACACAAACATCACCAACATTTAAGGGTGGGACGTAGGCCTGCCGTCCTGAAAGACTTCCTAGAAAATCTGTTACTGGCAAGTGTAACTGGTACTTTTCTCCAGTCATCTTCCAGGACGGCACACCTGAGACGATTATCAAGAAGTTCAGGCCTACCTTAGGGTGGGACCACCGCCTGTAGGACCTTTGTGCCGAATGCCAAGTCCTGAGAAGACAACAGTTCCACTCTGTAGTGCCTCAGGAAACTATTTTGGCTCGTCCAAGTTGCTGCTCTGCAGATTTGATCAATCGAAGCGTCTGCCCTCTCTGCCCAGGAGGTCGCCAGAGACCTGGTTAAGTGAGCTTTAATATGAGCTGGAACAGGTTTTCCTGACTGTTCATAAGCTACTGCGATAGCCTGTTTAATCCACCTGGCTATCGTAGGCTTAGAGGCTTGAAGTCCTTTCTTTTGGCCGGAGAAATTAATTAACAAATGATTTGATCTCCTGAATACACTCACTCTATCTAAATAGGCTAGAAGACACCTTCTAATGTCTAATAAATGAAAGCTTGCCTCCTTGTCATTTTTAGGGTTCTGACAAAAGGAGGGGAGAACAATCTCCTGTGATCTGTGAAACTCAGAGGATTACCCTATCCTCTAGGAGCAACAAAAAAGGCTCTTTTATAGTCAGAGCTTGCAAATCACTAACTCTTCTGGCTGTGGTGATTGCCAGAAGGAAAGCCATCTTAAGTAAAATAAATTTAACGGGAATTTGAGCCACCGGCTCAAAAGGTTCCTTGGTTAAAGCATCTAGTACCAGGGATAAATCCCAAGGTGGTAACCTGATTGTCTTTACTGGGGTTACCCTTTCCCTGGCTGTCAAAAACCTTTTTACCAGTGGGTTCAAGGCCAGCCTCTGGTCAAAGAATACTGACAAGGCTGCAACCTGGACCCTTAGCGTGCTTACTGCAAGACCTTGGTCAACCCCTTCTTGGAGGAAATCCAGGACCATGGGGATGATTTGGGGAGAACCTTCTCATGGCTGAGCCCAGCGAGAGAAGACTTTCCACACCTTGGCGTATATTTTCCTTGTGACTGGCTTACTACTCTGCAGGAGTGTGTCAATCACTTTTTCCGAGCATCCCCCTACGCCTGAGAATCTCCCTCTCAAATGCCGTCAGGGAAAGAAAGTCCAGATCGGGGTGTAACACTGGTCCCTGGGAGAGGAGATCGCGTCTGGACGGGAGATGCAATGGAGGAGCCATCGACCACCTCTTCAGGGTGGGGAACCATGCTTGCTTCGGTCACCAGGGAGCGATCAGAATAAAGCATCCTTTTGATCTTCATAGCTTCTGCAGTACCCGGGGAATGAGTGTCAGGGGAGGGAATGCATACGCTAGGGTGAACTTCAATTTCTGTGCCAGGGTATCTATCCCATAGGCGTCCTGCTCTCTGGTGAGAGAGAAGTACTTGTGGACTTTCCTGTTCTTCTTGCAGGCAAATAAGTCTATTATTGGTTTGCCAAAGTGTTGGCTTACCAGAGAGAAAACCTTGTTGTTCAGCTGCCACTCTCCCTGATTAATGGGCTGTCTGCTAAGGAAGTCTGCCTGAATGTTGAGGGACCCTCTTACATGTACTGCTGAAACTGAGAGAATGTTTTTCTCCAGGATCTCCTGGGTCAGTTTCATCAGCCTGCTGGACCTTGTTCCCCCCTGATGATTTAGGTAGGACACCGCTACTGCATTGTCCAAGAAGATCTGAACTTCCCTTCCTTGGACCTGGTCTTTGAAAAAGTTTAGAGCTTTTCCGACCACTAACAGCTCCCTGAAATTGGAGCAGGCTTTGCTCTGCTCCCGGTCCCAAGAGCCCTGGGCAAAGAGATCTCCTATATGAGCTCCCCAGCCCCAGGCACTTGCGTCTGTAGTCAGAATCAATGGATTCTGTTGGGTCCAGGACCAGGGGCGGACTGACAACTCATGGGGCCCCCAGGCAATAGACGATTATGGGGCCCCCCGGGCTTACAGATGGCCACTACGCCAGGAGGCAGTGCAGAGGCGGGGCAGCTAAAATCTCTGGATTTTCACATCAAAAGCATGTCGTTTTTGGACATATCAGGGACAGATCTAAAAAAAACATAGATTTTTACATACTGTCCCTGGTTTTACTGAGCCTGGCAACCCTGATGGGGCCCCCTAGTGGCATGGGGCCCTCGGGCAGTGCCCGAGTGACTCAATGGTCAGTCCGCCCCTGTCCAGGACTGACCTTCTGACAGATTGTCTGCATTGAGCCACCAGTCTAGGGAGTTCCTTGCCTCTTCTGAAAGGGACACTGTTATGTCCAGGGATTCTCTTCTCCCGTCCCAGGAGGAGAGAAGGAATCCCTGGAGTCTCCGGGAATGGAACTGGGCCCAGTGAACCGCTGGGATGCAGGATGACATGAGCCCCAGCACTCTCATCAGGGATCCTTAGAGAGACCTCTCTTGTACCAAGTAGAGCGAAAACTGCTCTTTGTACTTTGGCGATATTTTCTTGGGGTAGAAAGATCCTTTGGTTCACTGAGTCCACCTGGTACCCTAGGAACACCTTGGACTGTGCGGGATCTAGGGAGGATTTCTCTTTGCTGATTAGCCACCCCAGATATTCTAGTGTGGACACCACCTTGTCTCGGTCTGTCTGGAGCTGTTCCAAGACCAGACTGAAAATCAGCATGTCGTCCAAATATGGGATCAAGGCTATCCCCTGGAGGTGTAGGAATAACACCACCTTGGCTAGAACTTTGGTAAAAATTCTTGGACTGGCCGCAAGGCCGAAGGGGAGAGCCTTGAACTGCCAGTGTCGGACGCCCTGCCTCGTCTGCACTGCAAACCTCAAGAACTTCTGATGTTTCTGGGAAATGGGAACATGCAGGTAAGCATCCTTTAGATCCAAAGTAATCATACAGACCCCTTCTCGGAGCTGTCTTCTGACTGTGTAGATGCTCTCCATCCTGAAATTTTTGTAAACCAGATATTGGTTTCGTTTCCGTAGATTTATAATCAGCCGGAATTTTCCGGATGGTTTTGGTACCACAAATATGTGGGAATAAAACCCCTGGCTGATTTGATCTACTGGGACAGGAATGATGACCTGCTGTTTCGCTAGTTGCTGGACACTCTCCAAAAGACCCCCTGCTTTTGATGGATCTTTGGGGAGATGAGTCAGGATAAAGTTTGGAGGCGGGGGAGACAGGAATTCCAACTTGTATCCCTCCCTTATTAAACTTAGAATGTAGGGGCTCTGAGTGATATTTTCCCACTGCGGAAGGAAACACGAGAGCCTTCCGCCAACCTTTATGCTGGCGTCATTTGGATCCCCCTTTTTTCTTGCCTCTACCAAATCCCCACTTTTTCTTAGGCTCTTTCTTTCCCTTGAACTCGAAAACATTTCTTGCCTTTATCTTTTTTGGATTTCGCAGGGAACTTTTTGCCTTTTTCTGTGGAACGAGCTAGAACTTGCTCTAAATCAGAACCAAAGAGCAGGGATCCCTCAAAGGGAATTCCGCAAAGACGAGACTTGGATGCAGTGGCGGCCCGTCAACCCCCCCCCCCCACCGCTTATTCAACAAATAATTTTTTTATTCGATGGCCGGCAACCCCCCCCCCCCGCTTATTCAAAGAAGTTTTTAGCTAATATTCGGCGGACCTAAGCCACAAACCCCCCCCCCCCCGCCAGCTTATTTAAGAAAAAACGTTTTTGCATGTAATATTCGGCTACTGGCATCCAATTTTTTTTTTTTTTAAATATTCAGTGAAAATAATGCCAGGCAACAACCGCCGCTATTTGTGCTGTAATAAAAAGTTTTTTTTTTAATAACTGGGGGGAGGGGGGGGTGGTCTGGTGAGGTAGTGTTACCGGCCGCTATTTGTGCTGTAATGAATTTTTACATAGAAAATAAGTGTTGTTAATAAATGGGTAAATGAATTATAAAAAAACTTTTTTTATAAATTATTTACCCATTTATTAACAACACTTATTTTCTATGTAAAAATTAATTACAGCACAAATAGCGGCCGGTAACACTACCCCACCAGACCACCCCCCCCCCCAGTTATTAAAAAAAAACGCTGTCAACACCACACCACCCCCCGCTTGCAAACTGTCCTGCGACTTGGGACTGGAAAGTTGCAGGATAAGTTGGACCCGATGATTTCCAATGAGAACTGTTCATATCTGTGCAACTTTGAAGTAGTTCCTGCATTACTTTTGTCCCACTTTGATGTGACTTGAGGTCCATAGACCTCCAGAATACATAGGCATTGCTTCAAGTCGCTGCAAAATCGCACCAAAAAATTGTGGCAGAATCTTGCGACTTTCAGGCTAATGCAGTCTGAAGGTTGCACAATTCTACTGCAATTTTGATGCGATTTAAAGCAATGACTGTGTATTCTGGAGGTGTATGGACCTCAAGTTGCATCAAAGTGGGACCAAAGTAATGCAGGGACTACTTTGAAGTCGCACAGATATGAACGGTTCTCATTGGAAATCATGGGGTACGACTTGTCATGCAACGTTTAAGTCCCAAGTGCAGGACAAGTAATGCCTGCAGTCTCTGGTAATCTTGTGCAGTATGTCCGCAGTTTCTGATAATCTCCTGCAGTATGTCCGCAGTTTCTGATAATCTCCTGCAGTATGTCCGCAGTCTCTGGTAATCTCCTGCAGTATGTCCGCAGTCTCTGGTAATCTCCTGCAGTATGTCCGCAGTCTCTGGTAATCTCCTGCAGTATGTCCGCAGTCTCTGGTAATCTCCTGCAGTATGTCTGCAGTCTCTGGTAATCTCCTGCAGTATGTCTGCAGTCTCTGGTAATCTCCTGCAGTATGTTCCGCAGTTTCTGATAATCTCCTGCAGTATGTCCGCAGTTTCTGATAATCTCCTGCAGTATGTCCGCAGTTTCTGATAATCTCCTGCAGTATGTCCGCAGTCTCTGTTAATCTTTTGCAGTATGTCCGCAGTTTCTGATAATCTCGTGCAATATGTCCGCAGTCTCTGATAATCTCGTGCAATATGTCCGCAGTCTCTGATAATCTCATGCAGTATGTCCGCAGTCTCTAGTAATCTCTTGCCCATTTTGAGTCCTTCATTACTAACAGTGTCATATTTTAGTTTGTTTGCACCGATCTGTAAGGCTGCGCTATATACCATGATTTGTGATGCTGGGGCTGTATACTCTGTGCTGTGACGCTGAGCTATATACTCCTGACATTCAGTGGAAGCAAGTGGAATACAGGGGACGGAGCGGTGGATTCTATAAGGGGTGTGGCTTATGAGAAGTGGGAGGGACCAAATGTGGAAGGGCGGGGTATTGCGCCCCCCCATCCTAAAACTTCACCAGCCGCCACTGCTTGGATGTGAAATCCCCATCCCACGTCTTTACCCAAATAGCTCTTCTAGCCAAATTTAGAAGGGCTGCTGATTTGGCAGCTGTTCTCACTGTCTCCACTACAGCATCTGCCAAAAAAGACACTGCCTTACCGACCAGTTCCAAAGAATCTAACACCTTAGATTTACTCTTTTGTGCCACATGGTCTATCAATCTACGGACCCATGAGTCTGCATTTCTGGCGACACAGGCGGAGGCCAAAGCTGGGCTCATAGCAGCAGCATTGGCGTCCCAAGCCCTACGAAGTAAGGTTTCGGATTTTTTATCCATCAGATCCCGGATGTTCCCAGAATCTTCGAAGGACAGATCTGAATGTTTGGATACCTGGGCTAATGAAGCATCGAGATGCGGAACTTTAAAAAATCTGTCTTCTTCCTCCATTTTAAAGGGACACCTACGCCACCAGGTTTTAAGTTTTAGAACCTTGCGCTCAGGTTCCTTCCATTCTCCTAAAATGATATCCTTAAGAGATTGGTGTACTGGAAAGGACTTGGCCTGCGCCTTTGCCAGCCCCCTGTATAGTCTGTCCTGCACTAAGACCTGAGTAGGTGGTAGCTGAATATCCTCAGAGGAATAAATAGCCCCAAGGAGATCCTCCATGTCCTCCACTGCAAAGAGGTGTCCCCCAGGTCTGGCCTCATAGAGACTATCCTGGTCTGACTCCTCTCCTTCCTCTGGAGAACTTTGGTCCGAAGCTTCTGGCTCTTCATCAGAATCGCCCAGAGTCGGCTGAGAATCCGCAACACTTGCCGGGTTACCTGTCAGAGAGGGGGAACTTTCCCTACCTACTAGGGCTTCCTCCCTCTTCCCTACCGTGGCTTTAAATGACTGAAGGGCGGCGAACATTTCAGACTTTAATGCCCGGCACTCCTTCATAGTCTGTGCTGTTTCCTTGCCTGCTAACTTGTATAAACATTTAAAGCAGAAGTGCTTTGTATGTGCCTGTGGGAGTTTGTCACCTCAATTGCCACAGCGCTTGGATTTACTGGCGGCTTTGCCCTGGGACCTACTGGTTGTCTCCTGGGCAGGGCATTCAGACTCCGTAAAATAGAAAAGATAAAGCCCTTAACACCATTACCCATGCTGAACCCTCAGGGTATCTTGTGGGGGAAAGGGAATAGGGCCACCCCAAATGCTCTTCCCCCCACCAGCTGAGTCACTCACCCCTTGTGGCAACTTCTGGCGCTGCCTGGGTTGATCCATCCTCCTTCTCCATGCCCTTGCAGTTACTCCACCATCGGAGGGCCGTAGTTTGAGGATCCTTGCTCTAGTATCACAGGTGTCCCCCCTGGTGTCACTGGTTTCCCCCCTCCTGTCTCCTCCACTCTGGTGTCACCGGGGTCCTCCACTCTGGTGTCACCGGGGTCCTCCACTCCACTCTGGTGTCACCGGGGTCCTCCACTCCACTCTGGTGTCCCCCCTCCTCTGGTGTCACTGGTGTCCCCCCTCTTCTGGTGTCCCCCCCTCCTCGGGTGACACAGGTGTCTCCCCTCCTTGGGTGACCCACCCTCCTCTGGTGTCCCCCCTCCTCTGCTCAGTACAGACAGCCATGCTCCCCAGGACAGACAGTCCCCCTCCAGACTGTGCCCAGTGCACCTAATGCAAATGGTATGGATCGTGTAAACAGTGTGATCTGCCAGAACCAGCATATCGGTGCTGTTCCTCCCAGCACACATCAGACTGAATGTTATATTGGGTATTCTTGATACATATTTTAGTTTGCTTTGTAAATGTACATGAAATAAGTATGCTATCCAGCCTTTACAAACAATGCCCTATTTCTAGGGTTGCACAAATACCGTTTTTTTTTTTGGCCAGTACGAGTACCAATAGCCGTTAAGCCTTGCAGATGCTCAATCTCCTACCAGTAGGTGCAGATCTCACAGACACCTTCTCCACATGCCTGCAGTCGATGGTCCGATGTCTGTAGTCAGCGCGCTGAGGCTAGGAGGAGTGTCACGCTGTGCACTGGCAATCACATGGTCTCCACTGGGGTGGAGCAAGATGGCTGCCGCTCCGGAGCTAGGCCGAAGCCGGGGACTTTCCTACGGCCGAGGCTCCGGAGCGCTCCGCGGATCGTGGGGTGTGCCGACCCGAACAGGGTGACTCGTTCGGATCACGGATCGGTGACGATCCGTTGCACCCCTACTGATGAGTGTTAAAGTGAACACGAAACGCGTAGAGCCATTATACGATGATATGTCACAGTTTACATGTACAATACTTACCCTCTAACATTGCAATTTTATGAACCAATTCATTATTCTTTATTTTTTCTATGCTACCCCTACAAAGCCAGTTCTCATATACCAGATGCCCCATTATGAGTACTTACCATAGACCATTATGTACCCCCTTGTTTCCTCTAGAATTGTGTACCTAGACCCATTACTATTCTGCATTACCATGTATGTTTTCTTGGACTAATTTGTACTATTATGTAATTTCTAGGTGGTTACTATTTGTACCATTTTATCATCTTAATGTGTATATGTCATACCTCCTTTGTTTGTATAATAAATACTACTTTTTACCATATGTTTTTGGTTCATATGCCAGTGATGTCCTTCCTCAAAGTCCCA
Organism: Rana temporaria; assembly: GCF_905171775.1. Lineage (NCBI taxonomy): Eukaryota > Metazoa > Chordata > Amphibia > Anura > Ranidae > Rana > Rana temporaria. The sequence continues at coordinate 100,484,159 of NC_053498.1, read as the reverse complement.
CACTTAGTTTCTCTCATTCAATCTATTGGGGATTGAGGCATGCTAGTTATTGCCTCAATTGAAAGTCTCAACCTTAGTTTTAGGCCCCATTTTTCAATGTATCGGGGATGGAAGTACATTACCATATTATTTTAAACATGACCTTTATCACTGTGACTGTCTTTTGCCATACGTTTCATTATCTAATTTATAACTTTTCCCCTCCTAGATCAGCTCTGCCAGTTGGGGCTAGCTTTCTCATTATCCCCGGGAGCTGCGACTCGCTCTGGGAGCCCCCCTCCCCTTTTGGGAGGGTTGGTCGGGCTCTCACTGCGTGTCGACGCCACACCTCCACGCTCGACGGGTGACGTCACTTGTGACGCCGTGATGCGGGCATGGATTATCCATCTGCGGTCAGTACGAAGAGGGTTTGCGCGCCAACGCAAGGCACGCTACTGCCTGGGCGGCGATGCGGCCCCCCCTTTCACGCTATATATACCTACCCATACTGAGCTATCACTTCGGATTGTATCATCTTCATGGGACCCTACACACTTTATGGTGTCACCTCTTGATCCACCCTCGCTGGGTAGGTACCTACGGTGCAGTGCTTTCACTATCACACCTGCACCCTTACTATCTTTTTGACTTATGCTTATCTTGAACATGCTGGTGCATGTCTTCATTCACATGTCTACCTTATCAACCTTACACTTCACTTCCTACCTATTATTTTTGGTGGAGTGCTTCCACTATCATACCTGCACCCTTACTACTAGGTGGTTACTATTTGTACCATTTTATCATCCTAATGTGTATATGTCATACCTCCTTTGTTTGTATAATAAATACTTTTTACCATATGTTTTTGGTTCATATGCCAGTGGTGTCCTTCCTCAAAGTCCCACACTTAGTTTCTCTCTTTCATCCGGTGATGTCATCCGGAGACCCAACCCCTTGTAACGTCACCACCTGGGGCATGATGGGGGGACATCACAGGAGAAGGGAGAAGACTGGAGGGAGAAGACTGGAGGGAGAAGACACGTTGGAGCTGCTTTAGGAGGACCATGTCAAAAACCTGTGCACTGTTTTAATTTTTTTACACCTTTTTGGGTGAATGAGTAGAGGTAAATGAGTAGCCCCCCGCCCGCAGACCTCAACAAATACCACCCAGGGTTGTGGGGAAGAGGCCCTTGTGCCTATCAGCATGGGGACAAGGTGCTTTGGGTTGGGGGGGCTGGGCCCCCCTGCCCCAAAGCACCCTCCCATGTTGAGGGCATGTGGCCTGGTCCAGGAGGGGGGCACTCATTTGTCCCTCACCCTTTTCCTGACCTGCCAGGCTGCGTGCTCAGATAAGGGTTTGATATGGATTTGGGGGGACCCCGCGCAATTTTTTTTTTTTACATTTTGGCATGGGGTTTCCCCTTAAGATTCATACCAGACTCAAAGAGCCTGGTATTGTCAGGATCAAAGCCAGATCCCATTCACTGAAGTTGAATGAAAGTCAGACATGAAGTCACAGGGCAAAGTCGGATGCACAGTTGTACTAGTGTTGCGTCGTACCAGTTGGAACCCAGCCTAAAGCTTGGATCACAAAACTGGCTGAGTTCTTGAGCAGATAAGAGTTAGGCTACATTCACACTAGCCTGGATGGTACAATGCAGCTTTTTACTGTAAAGGCTAGTGCAGTGTTGATTTTGGTAGGGAGCAGTGTAATGCATGCTTCATTGCATTGTGTTGCTTGTTTTGCTTGTTCTTTTTGTTTACAACTTTATTTAAAGTGTCATGTAGCGACCCTTTGTTCATATCACTTTCACAGCAGCACAGTGTGTTGTACTTCTGTGCGTTGACATGCGGTTCCACTCAGTGCAGTGTAAAAAAATGCAGACCTGCTGCATTTTTCTGCACCACAGTGATGGAGATTTTGCTCTATTTTCACCCTTCCCCGTTTTTTGTATTATTCTGAACAGCTGCCATTCTCTGATTAGAGAACCACACATGACATTTAAAATGCTGATGTCATAAGACAGTAAGGGCTCTTTCACATGGGAGGCTGAGGTAGGGGGACAAACCCACCCTCCAGCCACCCACCTAAATTCTAAACATTGCAGCTGGACAGGGCTGTGCGCATTTCATGACTGGAGTCTTTTGCCCTTTAAGGTCACTGTAAGTGCACCACAAGCTTGGCTTGGGGTTGCAGTTCAATTTTTAATACAGAATCTTCCTTGGGGGGGGGGGGGTGGACTGACATTTAGAAGGAGGCCATATCACATCTCCAATGTCTGCCTTTTAAAGACAATCCACCGTGAATTGCTTTTCAGGGGGCGATAAGCACTGCTTCAAATCTGAAAGAGTCCTAATACTTTTTCCTGTATTATTATTATACAGGATTTATATAGCGCCAGCAGTTTAAACAGCCCTTTAAAATAAAAAAGGGAGGCAGTACAATTACAATACAATAAAATAGGGCTGAAAGGGCCCTGTTTAAAAGATATTAACTTACTGGCTGTAATTACTTTTTATGGCTATCTTTTATGTTCAACAGTTTGTAAATTTAATTAAGTGCATAAAGTTTACCATGCGCCTTATTTATAAAAGTTCCTGAGCAAAAACTTTCTGTTGCCCAAGGCAACTACAACTTTCTTCTCACTTTCCAGTAAGACACTGAGAATTTAACTGAACATCTGGGTAAGGAAGGACAATTCTTAAAACATTTTAATTCATGAGGCCCTGAGTGAAAATCCTGTCTGGAAGATCTTCTTGTCCACACCCAACAGTCTTGCATATTACATAGAATAGATAATTGTTGTGTGTGAACAAGACTGCAGCTGTGGTAAAATTGGCCTTTTTAATATGTTAAATAATTGCTGCCAGTTTGCAGAAAATTTGACTTTGACATGGATCAGCTATTTATACAACTGGCCAAGCTGCTGTTCTTCTATAAACATATCATGGATACTCCTGTCTTGTACCACTACGTAATGTGAAAACAGACACCACATTACAACTAATGAGCACTGACTGAAATCAAGAGGCTGGAGTGAGATTCCAGGCCTAAAAATCCATATTTATTCACTCATTTAGCTGATGAACACAAAACATATTCCTCATTTGAGTAGTCCTCAGGAATTAAGCAAAAATTGAACATACAGCATGTCCTTTTGAATCATTTCCACACACTGCACTGGCCCCCTCCAATCACTTACACATGAAGACTCCCTTTAAGGCCTTGTACACACGGTCGTTCCAAACCGATGAGAATGGTCCGACGGACTGTTTTCATCGGTTCACCGCTGAAGTGGCCTGACGGCCTGATATGCGTACACACCATCGTTCCAAAAACCGTTCGGGTCAGAACGCGGTGACGTCAAACACACGACATGCTGAATAAAATGAAGTTCAATGCTTCCAAGCATGTGTCGACTTGATTCTGAGCATGCGCGGGTTTTGAACCGATGCTTTTCTGTACTAACCATCGGTTTGGACCGATCGGGCAGCGGTCCATCGGTTCGGTTTTGAAGCATGTTTTAAAATTTTGGACCGAAGGAAAACAGACCGATGGGCTATACACACGGTCGGTTTGGACCGATGAAACTAGGGTTGCCACCTCATCCCTTTAAAACAGAACACATATGAATTCCACAGGTTCTGAGGCTAATTTAATTTAGATAAGGCTCCACTTGAGTTCAATTACCACCTTAATCAGCCACAGAACCTGTGTAATTCATATGTGTTCTGTTTTAAAGGGATGAGGTGGCAACCCTAGATGAAACTGAACCTCGGTCCATTCTCATCGGTTTTGTCCGACCGTGTGTACGGGGCCCAAGAAGGAAAACAAATCTTCATCCATCACCTGGCCAGGTAACAAACCATAGATAGAAAAAGTTTCTACAATATCCTACAATACCATTTTACACACACATTACAAGATGATTTAAAAAATTCATAACAACTTCCACTAAAAGCATCCCAGAAGTAAGCTACATGGGTTTCTTCTCAAGTTATGGTAGTAAATAAAGCAATCACGTGAAATTTCAAAGCAAGATCTACACATCAATTCTCAGAAGAACATCTGTTAAAATGTCAATCTCTCCCACTCAGCACAACTTTTCAGCATGTCCATAGGCCAAAAGTACTTTTGCAATAGGTATTCATGTATGTGTGCTTCTGGCAAGTTCAGTTTTAATGTCTGGGTCTCTCTAAATAGCTGCAGGTCTAACAACACAGAGGCTCACAATGTGCAAAGTGCACTTGGAAGTGCAGTCCTTGTAAATCTGAGGGGTAGATCTGAAATGAGGGGAAGCTCTGCTGATTTTATCATCCAGTCATGTGCAAGCTAAAATGTTGTTTTTTATTTTCCTTGCATGTCCCCCTCAGATCTACAGCGACTGCACTTCCAAGTGCAATTTCAAGTGCACTTTGCACTTGTAGTTTGCACTTTTAGTGCAAAGTGGATTTTCCTTTTGTAAATAACCCCCATGAGATTGTATAGGAAATCAGACACTCATGATTTTCATCATGTGCTGAACATGTGTGAGATTGTTTCTCAAAAGTTTTGTAAAGCAGTCACACTTACTGACTATGCAGATGAGTAACAACGTCTTTATGCCAAGATCTTTTTTTTTTTCTTTCAGGTCTCAGTTTGGAACCTATTTTGTATGGCTTGCCTTGTACACACTATAGATACACAGGTATATTGTGATTCAGTGTTGCATTATGCTGCAATGATCTTTCTTATGCATTGCGGCATGCTCTGTATTACCACAGTCCATTTATTTTAAATAGATTCCAACACAGGAGTCAATTCTGCTTAATTTTTTATTTTATTTTTACTTTGGGGTGTTTTTTAAAAATGCATGGCAGGCCATATATAACTTGTTGCAGTGCACTGTGCTAAAGTCTGCGGTGAGTGATTTGGGCCCCTAAGGTGTCCTAGGATATGCATTTAAAGCCCAATTCTTGTTTTATTGTTTTGAGGGTGGATGTTGGAGGGTTCTTGTCCTGGTGACATAGAGAGAGACAGTCCTCCTTGCTGTCCATTGCGTTCCATGGGACATGGCACTTCAAGCTCTGATGGCCAAGAGTTTCATTGATGCCCAGATCAGTTTAATTCTAAATATTGCATAATTATCAGCAACCCACAAACATTAGGTTTTTCATATGTCTTCATATGTCTTCATAATGTGACTCTCTTATATTTGTTCCATTTGGGATTGGAACATAGACATGCAAGTACCCATCCCATAGGAATTGCATGAGTACTGAATTAGCAGGGTTTGTTCAATTCTCTAATTACCATTTGGGAACAGGTATGAATCTTCTTGCCTGTTACAGAAAATTGGACAGTTTTTATACCTTTTTTTAAAAAAAAAAACAGACAGTATGTATACTAAACAGATAAATAGCAAATCAATCTGGGGAAACTGACAGTTTTATTACTGTCTTGTGGGACAAGAAGCCCTGTGTGGGAAAATCTTGCCATTAGGCTCTCCAAGAAATACAAGAATCTGAGGTTGATTCAGCTCCATGACTGTCTGAAATATTGGTGCTTTCAAAGAGTAATATTTCTTTATGAGGTAACATCCAGCATACCACAAAGTGGACCATATAATTAACACATTAGACCTTATATACACATACACCAACGACAGCACTTTGTGGATTCTTGTGTATTAAAAGTACTACTTGGTCTTCAGTGTAAAATGTTAAAAATATATGCGATACTCCCTAGAGCACAGGCGTCAAACACAAGGCCCGCGGGCTGAATCCGGCCCTCCAGGCCATTTCATGTGGCCCACTCACCTCTACTGCAGCTCCAGCCCTCCTCTGGTCCTACTCCAGACCCTAACTTTCTGCTTTTAAGTAATGCATCCAGCTTCTTCCCAACAGCAGCATAAGGAAAGGGGGGTTCACTGTGATGTAAGGGAGAGTGGGGGACTCAACTTCTGATGGTGGATTGGCTCTTGACATCTAATGTAAAGGGGAGGGGATGTGCTGGACATCTAATTTTACAAATACAACTGGCCCTTTTGAGGGCAATCAGAATGCTGATGCGGCCCACAATGAAATTGAGTTTGACACCCCTGCCCTAGAGCATTTCATGAAATGCCCAGGAGCTGCAACTTTGGCCTGTATTGATGATTAGCACTACCCCCATTTGAGCTGCTAATTAGGATGGGTCCTCTGTTCCTTGCCTTAAAGGGGAGGTTCACCCTAAAAACGACTTTCCCTTATTACACTGGCCCCCCACATTACAATACGATTATTCCTATTAGTTTTTTTTTGATGCTGTACATACCTTCGTACAGCTATTCACCCGTGGCTTCCGGGTTGCGAGTCCCGCGGGAGTGGGCGTTCCTAACATGGTGGTGATTGACGTTTTAACAAAAAACAAGCTCCCTCCGTCGCGTAAGCCGCGTCACGATTGGCGAAAGGAGCCGAACGGCGATGCGCAGGCGCAGTATAGCGCCGACTCGCCGTTTGGCTCCTTTCGCCAATCGTGACGCGGCTTACGCGACGGGGGGAGCAGCGGGTCACACCAGACTTTGCAGGCAGAGATGAGTACTTGGTAATCTTCATTGTTTCCCCTTGATACCCAGACCCTCCACTGTTCAAATAAAAAGTGGAAGTCTTTTTCATTTTTTTTTTATAAAAGAACTACTGTTATCCCAACTGGGTTTTGACCAAAATATGAATGTGATATTAGATACAGTAATTACACTATTGTTCTTAGCTGTCATCTTAATTTAAAGAAAGCCTGTCACCAACTTGGTAGCAAATTTGACAACTCAAGGAAATTCAGTTCCCTAGCACAGTTCCCCCTCCATCTTTGCTTGTCAGGGCCCTCTCCTTTTCTGGCAGTGTTTAATTACTCTCTGTGTTCCTCCAGCTTCCATTTCCTCCCTACATAATCTTTTATCTGGCTGCAGGGGAGGAGAGAGTGAGACAGCCTAAGGCTGCATTCACACCTAGGCGTAGGCAATAGCGTCGTTTTCCGGCGTTTTTTTTAGGCGTTTTTTTCGCGCGTATTCATGCTAATATGCGCGTTTGCATACAGCGTTGTCCGACGTTTTTGTACTTAGACGTTTTTTTTTTAGCCAATAGGAAAAACTATCATCTTTTCATCACTTGTTGCTATGTTGGTAGATTTTTTAAATCTTCTGCATGGGCGACAAGTTCTATTGACAAAACGCCCGTAGCAAACGCTTGTTGTCGCGCAATACGCGCGTATCTGGCGTTTTACATTGATTTCAATGGAAAACCAAAAACGCTCAAATACGCGCATATCGCGCGTATTGCGCGACAGAAAAGGGTCCAGAACTTCTTTTGACTACAGGCGATGCGCGTCAGGCGCATCAGCGTTCAGATGTGAACCATCCCCATTGACTTTCATTGCTTTTCGTCCCTCTGGCGTTTGTTCGCGTCGCGCTACATGCGACAAAACGCGAAGGTGTGAATGGGGTCTAAGTCTGTTTGGGCTGCTGACAACACATGCCCAGCAGCAGACTCAGGGTTTTTAGATGTCTACACAGGGGAGGCTTGTTTAGGTAAATAACATGCATAAAATGTGTTAACTGTACAATATTCACATGAGAAGATTATTGTTAAAGTAATTGGTTTGTTAACAGTTTAAAGGAGGCATACATGTGACAGCAGTATTCGCCAGCAGCTACAAATACAAATACTGCTGACTTTTAATAAATGGACACTTACCTGTCCAGGGTGCCCGCGATGTCAGCAACCGAAGCCGAGCAATCACTCGGCTCTCGGCTGCCCCTGCCGCCAAATACCTGTATTAGTATCTTCACCCCCCTGAAAGGTGCCAAATGTGACACCGGAGTGGGGTTCAGAAAAGCGGAGGTTCCATTTTTGTGTGGACCTCCGCTTTAAGGCCTCGTACACACGACCGAACATGTCCGCTGAAACTGGTCTGCGGACCAGTTTCCGCGGACATGTTTGGTCGTCTGTACGGCCGACAGGACAATTTTCCGGCGGATCGGACAGGTTTCCAGCGGACAAATGTTTCTTAGCATGCTAAGAAACATGTCCGCTGGAAGCCTGTCCATCGGACATGTTCGGTCGTCTGTACGACTTACCGGACATGTCCGCTCAGCCGGAAGCCCTCGCATGCGTCAAAGTGATTCGACGCATGCGTGGAAGCATTGACCTTCCAGGGTCGCGCACGTCGCCGCGTCATCGTCGTGGCGATGGTGCGGCCACGTCACCGCGTTCGCTGTCCGCGGGAAATTTGGTCTGATGGTGTGTACAGCCATCAGACCAAAATCCGCCAGCGGACATGTCCGATGAAAATGGTCCGCGGTTTCATCGGACATGTCCCGTCGTGTGTACGAGGCCTTAGAAAATTTATTGACTTTGCACACTTTTAGCTGATGCATGTTACACAGCATAGTGCTTGTGCTGTGTGATTTGTCCTTCTCCATGTTTCTAAAAAACCTGGTTGATCCTGTCAGTTCCTATGACACCTTGTCTGTGTTGAATACCATGTTTAGGTTACCTGCCTCAGTCAGCCTGCTGCTCTCCTCTCTCCCCCTCCCTGACTGTCCGCTTGGGAGTCTGTAACATTACTAGTGAGAAATCCCGTAATCCGCTCTGTTACAGGATAATATAAGTGTGCGGTGTGTGTGTATGTTTGTTTAAAATTATTGCGTAAAATACCTTATTTACAGTGCCGCTGGGCATTCACATGACCCCTTGCCCCTCTCCTCCTCTTCTCCCAGCTGACGTTAGTGGGGAATCTTGGCTCCTCCCACTGTAGAGTTCTGAGCGGGGAAGGAGAGCTCAAGCAGGTCACATGAGTGCCCAGCGGCGCTGTAAATAAGTAATCATTTTAAACAAACACACACTGTTAGGGCTGCAACAAACGATTATTTTCATAATCAATTAGTTGGCCGATTATTGTTTTGGTTATTCGATTTAACGGATAATAACCTTAAAAAAGTGTGGTGTATAATTTAGTTAATATGTAAAGTTTAAAATAAGACAATTTATTCCTAAAGCGGGGTTCCACCTGCAATTTTTTTTTTTTAAGGTCAGCAGCTACAAACACTGTAGCTGCTGACTTTTAGTAAGGACACTTACCTGTCCTAGGCGCCCGCGATGTCGGCCCCCAAAGGCCGATTCCTCGATCCTGGCAGCCCCCGGAGCCGCCATTCTCACTAAGGGGAACAGGTAGTGGAGCCTTGCAGCTTCACTGCCCGTTTCCTACTGCGCATGCGCGAGTCTCGTGGCACTTTGTGAATGGGCGGCTGCTTTCTGGGATACACACAGTTCCCAGAAGGCAGCGCACCCCATTCCCCAGAAGACAACACGAGGAGGACGAGGAATTAGACCTGACGCGGACTAGGAAGAGGCAGATTAGGAAGATCCGCATAGCAACCGCAATTTCTGGTAAGTAAAAAAAATTTTTCTATTTTTTTTTGCAGGATTTTGGTGTATTTTTTTTTAGGGTGGACCTCCACTTGAAATATATGCAGTGGTAAACCTAAATAACCAACTATATGGTTAGGGAGCAAATCAGACAGAAGAGATATACCTTATATACTATTAGAGGTTGCATCTGGTAAATATCAGACCTTGTATTCAAAGATGAAATAATTAAAGACGCTTTTGCAGATTTTCCAACAGTAATATATTATGTACAGTGTGACCGACTCCCTTGTCATAGGCAGCTTGATAAAAGTTACCTTTACCTGCTGTTACTTATGCTGGCCATACAAAAACAAATTTTCTTTTTATTTAAGAACGTTTGTTGATTTCCTATTTGTTAGTGGGGTCAAATCAATGTTAGTTTTTGACCACGTTGACGGGAAAAGTTGAGGGAGCAGAAAAGAAAATGTCTTGGTCAAAGGAATTTTCAGACAGTATATGTGGTTTTCATTTAGAAATGATATTCATTGTAAAACTGAATGTTAAAAGCAAGTGAATTTTACAAATGACATTCTTTCATTCAGCGAATGTACAAAGATTTTTCGTATGAATATTCTTGTCCGAAAATTGATACGTGTATGGCCAGCATAAGGCTCGGTTCACACTTATGCAGTTTACTTTAGATCTGTTTCTACAGTGCTTTTTGCTGTGTGTTTTTGCAATTTGAATTTAGCATTTTTTAGGCCAATTTGTTGTTGGGCAGATTGCATTGAAAAAAGTCTTTGGCCTTTTCCAAATACGCAGCGGCTGAAAAAAGCATAGATGTGAACGTGTCCCATAGGAAACCATTTTAAATTAACTGTAGTGCATTTCTGCAAAAAGCACCCAAAAACGCATAGGTGTGAGCCAGGCCTGAAGCCTCGTACACAAGACCGAGGAACTCGACGGGCGAAACACATCGTTTTGCTTGTTCCTTGTTAGGCTGTCGAGGAACTCGATAAGCCAATTTTCTTCATTCCCGTCGAGGAAAAAGAGAACATGCTCTCTTTTTGGCTCGTCGAGTTCCTCGACAGTTTCCTCGTCGAAAAATGTACACACGACCGGTTTTCTCTGCAAAAAAAAACAGCAAGTTTCTTGCTAGTTTTTGCCGAGAAACTCGGTCGTGTGTACGAGGCCTAAGACGTTTAGTAGCAGCTGCATGCTTTTTCTGTATCACCTGTTATAATGGGGTTAAAAAAACAAAAATTAGCCCTTTATAGTACAAAAACATCAGATAATCGATACTATAAGGCAGGGATATGCAATTAGCGGACTTCCAGCTGTTGCAGAACTACAAGTCCCATGAGGCATAGCAAGACTGACAGCCACAAGCATGACACCCAAAGGCAGAGCCATGATGGGACTTGTAGTTTTGCAACAGCTGGAGGGCCGCTAATTGCATATCCCTGCTATAAGGGGTTCATTTATACTGTGAAACAGTGAAAGTAAAAATATATACACAGTAAAACCTTGGATTGTGAGCATAATTTGTTCCAGAAACATGCTTGTAATCCAAAGCACTTGTATAACGCAAATTTCTCCATAAGAAATAATGGAAACAATTGATTAGTTTCACGACCATTTATTCATAGGTCCTTCAGATTATAGTCCATATAAAAAGATTATAGCGACCGGGTTGTGGAACTGTAAAATGTCCATCCACAAATGGAAGCCTCCACAAGGGGATTGGAAGCAAAATCCAGCAGGAGCTACAGGGTATTAAAGAGAAGAGAGGCGTCTCTTAGACCCCTTTCACACTGAGGAGTGTTTCAGGCGGTACATCGCTAAAAATAGCGCTGCTATACCGCCTGAAAAACTCCTGCCTGCATACTCAATGTGAAAGCCCGAGGGCTTTCACAAATCTCCTGCCAGCAGCATCTTTGGAGCGGTGAGAGGAGCGGCGTGTATACCGCTCTTTCCCATTTAAAACAATGGGAAACCGCGGCAATACGCCTCTGCAGAGGCACATTGCGGGCGGTATTAACCCTTTATCGGCTGCTAGCGGGGGTTAATACCGCACCGCTAGCGGCCGAATCCCGCGAAAAATCCGACGGTATAGCGCCGCTATTTTTAGCAGCGCTATACCGCCACTGCGGCTCCCGCCCCAGTATGAAAGGGGCCTAAGTGTAGCAATATGTTGCTAAATGTTGTACCTTCATTAAATATAACCATATTGCTACACTTAGAGGCTCCTCTCTTCTCTTTTATACTCAGTTGTGACATGACGCTACTCTTATATCAAGACATTGCTTGTATATCAAGTCAAAATGTATTTAAAAATGTAGCTTGTCTTGCAAAACGCCAAGGTTTTACTGTATAAATAATTAATAATAATAATAATAATAATAATAATAATAACAATAATAATACATACACCCAGAAGTAGGATATATGGGAATATGGGTGGAAGGGAGATAGAAATCTTTTATATTAAAGTAGTGTTAAAAGTAGTGCTGAGACTTTTTTTTTCATGGATATGATCATTTTAAATATAATGCTAAATACTGGTAAAAGTTTACTTTAAGTGTAATTGTAATGCCTTATATTATCTCCAGTCTATCAGCCTCCACCTTCTCTGGGTTCAGATGCTGATCTTCCCTGCACACAATCTTTAAAGTGATTTTTTTTTTAAACAACAAACATGTTGTACTTGAGTGCCCCAATAGAAAGCTGCAAGGTATAGTATAGAGCGCCTCTATAGCAAGGTATAAAAAAAATTCTGCCTTTAGAACCACTCACTTCCTGCCCAGGACTACATGTCCCACGAGGCCTTGTTCCTCACACATTCACAGGTTCTCAGGGACTTACTGACATGTATGGATGGTGTACTAAGCTGTATGTGTGCTGCACTGTATTTCCTGATACAGTATGTAAACAAATAATGCATTCTGTATGCAGACCAACTAATCTGCTGGCCGATTAATCGATTATGAAAATAGTTGATTATGAAAATGTTGATTAGTTGTTTCGGTCCTACGCACTGCACATTATATCATCCTGTAGCAGAGCAGATTACAGGATTTCTCTGGCAACCTTACAACCACTTTAAGTTTTAGAAAATTTCATATTGATACTGGAAATACAAAAATCTCAAACTGGAGTATTTTAATATTACGTATATTTTAAAATGATGTTTTCCAGTCTTCTTCATGATTTCAAAAACTGCAACAAATTATATAAACAATACATCAATGTACTGCCTTTTTTTTACTTTACAGAGGAGCCCCTGTAAAAAAACTGTAGCTGCTGACTTTTAATAAACACACACTCACCTGTCCCAGGATCCAGCGATATGCTTACCTGAGCTGCCACTTCTCTTCCTGGTGCCGACATCTCAACTGTGGGCACCCAGCTGTGACAGTTTGCAGCATTACAGCTGAGTGCCCACTGCGCATGTGTGAGTTACACTGCACCTCCTGAATGGTCCAGCAATCTTCTGGAACCTGTGACTTGTCCCAGAAGACTGCAGGGAGGGGAGAGAAGAACTTTGCCTAGACAATCTGAGTGGAAGTGGGAGCGGGTACCTGTCAAAACTAGGTACCTGCCCCCCCTGAAAAAAATGACAAGGCAAATCGGTTGAAGTACTTCAAGTTGAACTTCCCCTATTGGGTTGCACTTTAGGTGTCACTCAAGTGTAAAGAGCGCAGTAGCTTATGCCGTCCAATCAAAAGTTATCTTTTGTTCATTTGCCCACTCTGAATTTCTTTCTGATTGCCACAACTTATGCACATACGCTATCTGCACAGTGTAAATAAACCTGTTGTCACTGCTTGCAGAGAGCTACAACTTTTATGTACATTGCTGCAGTTTTATTCTGTGAGCAGATAACACAGATTTACTAAAGTTTCTTCAGGAGAACAAATTTGGAGATGTTGCTCCTGAACAGTGTGTTGTCAGGATCAAGGCCGCTTGTGGTCTTCACTATGAGAGCATATAATAGGCTGACAATGCAGAAGCACAACTGTGAAACAGCTGTCACTCCACTTGCCGTCTACATGCACTCACTCCAGCATCAGCTGCTCATCATTGCTTTCGACCAGCTTCCTGATGGTGATAATGAAGTATCACGCCTGAACAGTTTGTGTCAGCAGGCCCGTTTGTACCATAGGGATCTCCAAACTATGGTCCTCCAGTTGTTCAGGAACTACAATCCCCATCATGCCTAGTCATATCTGTGAATGTCAGTTTTACAATGCCTCATGGGAAGTGCAGTTCCGCAACAGCTGGAGGGCCGTAGTTTGGCGATCCCTCTACCATGGTAACATGACAGGGTGACAATGTAGAAGCACAACTGGGAAACAGTTGTCACCCCATGACCAGAATTCCTTGAACAATGACCTTCATATCGGTTATAATTTTAATAATGGCTGTACATTTAAATATAATCAAAGCAACACTTGAAATTTCATTATAAAGTAAAACTTAGAAGCAATTTAAGTGACTAGGTTAAGATCTACTTTAAGAAAAACCCAATTTGGGGCTGACTCTTACCTGTGTCTTCCTTTCTGCAATGGTAGAAGCGGTAAAAATGGCAGCAACTAGTACTATTAGTGCAAATGGTCCAAGAATTATCCAAAGGAGTCTTCTCTGTCCACTCCCAGCATCCTCCGCTCTTTGGCAGTCCATGCTGTCTGGCTAAGCTCTTCTGCTAGAACCTGACTATGGCGACTCTAATCTCTCTATCAACTGCAGGTTAACAAAAAATACTTTGCATAATTCCCATTTCTACTCTTCTGCTTAAATATCCGTATATTTCATCGAAATTCCTAATCTGCAATGTTATGTCTTCCTTCTATGTGACTGCAGATGGCTCTAGTGTCTAATGATAATACAGTCCTGTCTGTAGACGGACTTCAGCTGCACTGCCTCTCCATCACTGCTCTTTCTAAGTTCTTCTAACTCTTCTCTTTCTCTCACTTTCGTTAAAAATCCAAGCTGAGCATCGATGGCTGCCAACTAGTATTCCAATTGAAGCCAAATGTTCTCATCTTTCACAGGCAAAAAGGGTTTGGTCTGGGACTGTGTAGGGGCGAGTGTGGGGGGATCAGCGTATGCAGTCTACTTCCAGCTGACTGGCTCAGCAACAGGAGGAATAAATCTGAGCTTGACAGCTTGCTGTAAGGAAACCAAAAAAAGCATCATCATTAAAAAAAAAAAAACGCAAAAGCTTAATTCTGTGTAATGACAATGTAATCTTTGAAGACAGATGGTGTCAGCAGCATTTTAGTGTGCATGGTGTCCGGAACTGGAAATCGATATTAAAAAGAAACACCAAACAACAAGTGGAAATCAAACGCTATGCACGCGCTATCAAACGTAAATGCAGGAAACTTTGCAACTGTGCTGCAGTCATGATGTTCACTGAATGCAATGCTTTTTCGTGGCACTGTAGTCAATTTCACAATTGCATGGTATGCAACCTCCCTCTGATGCTCCATTGTTTGTTTATGGGTAAGGCTGCAGTGGGCTCAAAGAGTGGCAGCAACCACAAAACACTTGACCAAAGCCACACTGATTTCAGGCTGAACAGAAGAAACTTAAAGGGGTTGTAAAGGTTTGTTTTTTATTTTCTAAATATTCCTTTAAGCTAGTGCATTGTTGGTTCACTTACCTTTTCCTTCGATTTCCCTTCTAAATGTTTTTTTTTGTCTGAATTTCTTACTTGTTGTTCCTCCTCAGTAAGCTTGCCCTCATCATCTGAGCATCTCCCTGCAGGGATGTAGACCCAGGGGAGGGGGCGAGCATGCTGACTAAACCCCAGCCAGAACGGCTCGGATGATGGAGGCAAGCTTATTGAGGAGGTACAGGAAGTGAGTAATGCAGACAAAGAAAAAAAACATTTAGAAGCGAAGTCGAAGGAAAAGGTAAGTGAACCAACAATGCACTAGCTTAAAGGAACCTATTTAGAAAAAAAAAAAAAAAAAACCTTTACAACCCTTTTAACAGATTCCTCCTTTTTGCAATTGAAGGATGTCATGCCGAGTGATCACATTAAATAAATTACTGATTGAACTGTTCAAAATTCCATCAGTATATTGCCAGCTTTACATTTATGCAAGTCAAATGTTAGGCCGCGTACAGACGAGCGGACCGTTTTCATCGGACATGTCCGCTCGGAGATTTTGGTCTGATGGTTGTACCAAAATCCCTGCGGACAGAGAACGCGGTGACGTATACGACACCGACGTTCTCTGACGCGGAAGTTCAAAGCTTCCACGCATGCGTTGAATCAATTCGACGTCATGCGCGGGTTCTCGGGCCAGCGGACATGTCCGATGAGTCATACTGACCATCGGACATGTCCGGCGGACATGGTTCCAGCGCACATGTTTCTTAGCATGCTAAGAAACAGTTGTGCGCTGGAAACCTGTCCGATTCGCCGGAAAATTGTCCGGTCGGCCGTACACACGACCGAACATGTCCGCGGAAACTGGTTCGCGGACCAGTTTCAGCAGACATGTTCGGTTGTGTGTACGAGGCCTCAAGATGGCCACACATGGGTCCATTTTTTTCGTTCAGCCAATGGGTTGGACAGAATAAAAAACTGAACCAATTCACCTATCCACACATTTGAGGTGGATGGGGAAACCTCCCCACTGTAGTATTGTATTCTCACACACTGTCAGAATACACAGATCAACACTGCAGCCCCTGATCAGACAGCTTTTAGGCGACAGGTCGGTTAAACAGAAGTCGATTGGTAGATCCTTCCTGAACCAGACAAATTTTGATCCATCTATGGCCACCTTAAAGTGTGCGTCAGAGGGTGCGGGGTCACATGACAGGTGGCCCCGCCTCCCCTATATAAGAAATGTCACAGCTTCAGCTGCTCATTCGCTGGGCTGTGTCCAGCGGTTAGAGGAGGTCGGCGATGCTGCGCTTTGGATGGATGGATCTTCTCATCGCTGGACTGGAGATCACCCGCACCCGTCGCTGGATACAGACAACGTTGGAGCAGGAAGCCGGGAACGAGTGTCACCGCTGGATTTTTTTCTTTTTTTTTTATTAATAAAGGACTTTTTTCTACGGTGTGTGTGTGTTTTTTTTTAACTATTTACACTTGCTTCGTGAAATGGTAGGTGTACAATGTACCCCATTACCAATTCACATAGGGGGGGCAGGATCTGGGGGTCCCCTTTGTTAAAGGGGTCTTCCAGATTCTAATAAGCCCCCCGCCCGCAGACCCCCACAACCACCGGGCAAGAGTTGTAGGAATGAGGCCCTTGTCTCCATCAACATGGGGACATCCTCCCCATGTTGAGGGCATGTGGCCTGGTACGGTTCAGGAGAGGGGGGGCCGCACTCTGTCCCCCCCTCTTTTCTGCGGCCGGCGAGGTTAACGTGCTCGGATAAGGGGTCTGGTGTGAATTTTTGGGGGAACTCCACGCCATTTTTTTTTTAAATTGACGACAGGGTTCCCCTTAATATCCATTCCAGACCTGAAGGGCCTGGTAATGGAATTTGGGGGAACCCCCCACGCTATTTTTAATTTATTTTTTTATGAATGAATTCGCTCTGAATTGCCAATGCCGACAATTCATTAGAGCCGCAAAGCCGGTTTTAAAAGACTTTTTTTCCTTTCAGAAATGACACTTTGTCCAGGGACAGTTCTATGTACGGGAAACATGCGCTAGTTCACATGCTAACTTTACACCCCCCCTAGGTATGAACTTTAAAGTAATATTTCACTTTTATTGTTTCACTTTTAGCATTATTAAATTCACTGCTCCCGAAAAAACATCAGTTTTTAAAACTTTTTTTTGCATTGATACATGTCCCCTGGGACAGGACCCAGGTCCCCAAACACTTTTTAGGACAATAAATTGCATATTAGCCTTTAAAAATAGCACTTTAGATTTCAAATGTTCGAGTCCCATAGACTTTAACGGGGTTCTAATGTTCACACAAACATTTGGTGTGTTCGCAAGTTCTGGTGCGAACCGAACAGGGGGGTGTTCGGCTCATCCCTATTCATGATCTCATGCTTTCCAGCCTGGAGGAGAGATGTGGGGTCTTATTGATCCCTCATCTTTTCAGAAAGAGGATCTGTCACACACTATTCCTATTACAAGGGATTTACCTGTAATAGGAATAAAAGTGATAAAAAAAAAAAAAGTGTAAAAAATAAATAAGTAATAAATAAAATAATAAATATATTTTTTTTAAATGCCCCTGTCCCCGGTATTTTGCGCTCAGAAGCGAACGCACACGTAAGTCCCGCCCACGCATGTAAATTGTTCAAGCCACATATGTGAGGTATCGCCGCGTGCCTTTGCAACAATTCTAGCACCCAGACCTCCTCTGTAACTCTAAACTGGTAACCTGTAAACATTTCCAAAGAGTCGCCTATGGAGATTTTTAAGTAACAAAGTTTGGTGCCATTCCATGAGTGTGCGCAATTTTAAAGCGTCGCATGTTAGGTATCTATTTACTCTGCATAACATCATCTTTTATATTTTACAAAAAAATTGGGCTAACTTTACTGTTTTGTTATTTTTTAATTCACAAAACCATTTTTTTCCCCCAAAAAAAAGGCGTTTGAAAAATTATTGCGCAAATACCGTGCAAGATTATCCTCCATCGGACATTTGTTGTCAAAAAGTTTGAGAGCATTCACAACAAACATTTTTCTGTTGAAAAACCAAAAACAATTGTCCGATTGGAGCATACACACGGTCGGACTGTGTAATAAAACACATCCGTCGGACCGTTGTTGTCAAAAAGTCAGATTGTGTGTATGGGCCTTTAGTATAACCCAGGGCATCCTGATAAGGTGCACCAATAGTGTCTACATGCTGCCTCATTACTGAAAAGTCTATTTGTCTAGTCGTTTGTGGCTGGTGTATGTACATTATGGCATGCAATGCAACCTCCAACAGGATGCAGAAGTATGGAATTCCCTAATTTCTAGAACTGCGTTTGCCTGACATGACCCTGTCAGTCAGTGAATATTGAGTAGAGTGACCAGACATCCCCGGTTTCAGGGGACAGTCACCGGATAAAGGACATTGTCCCCAGACCAAGTCTGTCCCTGGATTGGATTTAAACAGGGGCTGAGGCAATTTCAAAGACAGTCAGTGCAGAATTAAAAAAAAATTCTGAATTAAACACCCCCGCTCCGCCGCATCTACTAGCTAAGGGGGGTGTATTTTTTTCCATTATCTGTGCCCCTTTCTGATGATCATGTGCTGGTCGGAGCGGAGGAAATATTTCTTTAGTTTTGGGTGCATGCCCATTCAGCTCCGCTCGCATGTTCTGCCTTGGCTCAAGTCCCAGCCAGCCGCCTGCCTGCTTATCTCCTTTCCTTCCCTGGCGGAGTGATCTTCCTCCGCTCCCCACCCAGTAGTAGCCGGGGATCCGGAGAGTAAGACTTGACTTGGCTGTGAGGGGGGTGGCGACGGGCAGAGAGTCACTGATTGCCGGTGATCTGACGCTATGGTTCCGGCTATCGAGATGGTTCCTGTAAGGACTGCGCAGGCTCAATCCTTGCCGACGGAAATCACTGAACCTCCAGGCTCGGACGGCTCGCTACGCTCGCTCGGCCTCCTGGCTCTTTTTTTTCACATCCTCCAATCCACTGGGATGTTAAGGAATGAGCCTGGATGCCGGCCAAGGTTCGGAGATTTCCGTCAGCAAGGATTGCGCCTGCGCAGTTTTTACAGGAACCATCTCGATTGGGGAACCATACCGACAAGTCACCGGCATTACGAGTTAAAAAAAAAAATTTCCCCGGATTTCATTTTAAAAATCTGGTCACCTTAATATTGAGGATCTAAGAAAATGGAGGTTGGATTTAGCTTGGCAGCAGAGCCTGATAGATTTACTCAAACAGGAGAGATTTTGTTGATGGATTACCTTGTGCTTGCTGTAGTGTCCACAGATTTGTTACAGATCATGAAGAGTGGTTTGGCAAATTGGTTATTAAAACCTTGTTTGCTCTCACTTTCGTTTATCGTGTAAACTGTTCTGCGAATATTTACAGTGCATCTGTAATACAACTTGCGTCCATTTAAACTGAACGTGTGCTTTGTCAATGCAAGTGTAGCGGGGTCATTTTGTCAGAGTCTAATGACAGGCCATCCCCGCTGGAACTTTATTGTAGCCTGTAAATATGTAAGATACCTTTAAGAAAGTGATGCATTGTGGGACTGCAAGTAGCAGGAGATATGGACTCTATTGACTCTTAGGAGAAACAGACTACACTCCCCACAATGCCCTGCGTCACTTGAACATGTGACACCTCCGCACAGACTTATGGGGGAGGTTACTTAAGGGAGTGTCTGTTTTCTCTCTCTCGGGACCTGCATTCTTCTCCTCTGCGGAGCTGCTGACACAACACAGCCGTGTTGTTAGGCCAGAAGCCTGAGCCTAAACCCACCGAGAGACCAGCCATCCAGAAGGAAGCAAGACTCCAGTAACCAGCCAGTGTGTCCGAAGATCGAAGAGGCAGCCCAGCTGACAACTGAAACAGTGGAGCACCCTCGTCCAGGATCCTTGTGCTGTGGAGCAGTGTTCTATCAACGCGCGCCTTCTGAGGAGAATTCAGGCGGACCGGCCTGTCGGGTGAGAGAGCACATGCTCAACTTCTAACACCCCCTTTCAGACAAACACCTAAGTGCCACCACATAGGCCGGAGACACATGTTGGCCTCCTGTTGAGACTTGGAGGCCTTATTAACCGTTTAAGAGTTTTATGGAAGTGACTGACACTGACGAGCAATCAGTCCGCCAACGTTAGCTGTTCCAGATACTTTGTTTGTAATCTCATTCATCAATTGCCATTGTGGATTATAACCTTAATGTGCACCACCCGGCTGCAACGTGAGCTCTAACCGTTTACAGGACTGCCCGCTAGAGGGCGTTCGCGAGCATAGACTGCCTAGCTCAGTTAAGTGAATGGTACCATTCTTAAGTTTAGGTCTTAACTTGCTGATATTAACTGCTGATTCCAGTAAGGGCCCTTACTGAATCACAGTGAGTCATTACTTGCCAGTTGTTTGCTTGTGAAGTAAATCTAAGCCTGTTTGCCAAGTTCACATAAAGTAAACTTATCTTTTCTGATTTAAATATATCAACTGTGTGAAGTGTGTTTTCTAGTCTGGAGGGACCATCCAAAGAGAACAGGTAATACTATTGCCATATTGTTACTGCATGTTGTGTGCCTGCTATTGTGACCCCCCAGCCAAGCAGAGGTCACAATACCCTGAAATACCAGACTTCTGATGTGTCAAGGGAGGGTTCGAGTGAATTAAATATGGGTGTGCCAAGTCAAAAAGAGTAGATCCCAAAACAAACCAGCGGCTCCTGCGGGGGTAGCGCTACACAAGGTACAGCATAAGGTTTCAAAAGTGGGTGTGATTCTGCGCAACGTATCTCACAAAATAGTGACACAAAAATATGACCACATGTGAACCAAAACAGAAAAGAAAAAAGTGATAAGTGATAAATGTAATAAATATATATAATAATATAGTAAGAGAGCGATCACACTCAAAAATGCATAAATCCAACAAAGAAGTGCAATAAAGTCCAATCAATGAACCAATCCAGCAAAAATTGCTGGATAAGTGATGTGCAAAAATAATCCCAAGATCAATAATACAGTGAATGCTGCCAGAGGGGGATGCTTGATATTGCTGAATTCAATTAAATGAAATAATAATGACAAGCAGATGATACACCGAATCCTTCCCTGGGCTCACTAGCCTCTTACCTCCAGGCAGATGTAAATAGGCATCCAATATATCCCACACTAGCAGTCCTTTATGGATTATTCCAATCCGTCCGCCCCTTCAGCTGGTACCGCATCTCCTTCACAAATCCACACAGCACTCAGCCCCAAATGTAAAAAAGAGAGAACAGAAGGAGGGACTCCAATGGTGAAGTACAGTAAACCAGGGGAATTTATTGAAGGAAAAGACCTGTGCTTACATTAACAAAGTTAAAAAAGTGCAGCAGTAATAAAAACGAGCGGCGTTCCACAGCGCCGGCTTACGTCACTCCAGGTGTACGTCCGTCCAATCCCTACGCGTTACGACACGGGATCACGTGTCTTCGTCTTTATTGCACTTCTTTGTTGGATTTATGCATTTTTGAGTGTGATAGCTCTCTTATTATATTATTATATATATTTATTACATTTATCACTTATCACTTTTTTCTTTTCTGTTTTGGTTCACATGTGGTCATATTTTTGTGTCACTATTTTGTGAGATACGTTGCGCAGATTCACACCCACTTTTGATTTCTGTTTTGTGTATTGTAAACACCACTAGGTTTTGCTGCACTGTATATATTTTGTTTAGGGTATTGCATATTAAGGATCTATATTAGCGCAAAAGCACTTGTCACTTTATTCACAGCATAAGGTTTACTTTAACCACTTAAGGACCGCCTCCTGCACATATACGTCGGCAGAATGGCACGGCTGGGCACAAGCACATACCTGTACGTCCTCTAAGTGCCCAGCTGTGGGTCGCGGGCGCGCGCGCCCGCGACCAGGTCCGAATCTCCACGGCCGTGGAACCCGCGGACCCGATCGCCCCTTGAAATCCCCGAGATCGGTCCCCGGAGCTGAAGAACGAGGAGAGGTATGTGTAAACACAGCTTTCCCGTTCTTCACTGTGGCGCTGTCATTGATTGTGTGTTCCCTGATATAGGGAAACACGATCAATGATGTCACACGTCCAGCCCCGCCCCCCTAAAGTTAGAAACACATATGAGGTCACACTTAACCTCTTCAGCGCCCCCTAGTGGTTAACTCCCAAACTGCAATTGTCATTTTCACAGTAAACAATGCATTTTTATAGCATTTTTTGCTGTGAAAATTACAATTGTACCAAAAATGTGTCAAAATTGTCTGATGTGTCCGCCATAATATCGCGGGCATGCAAAAAAACGCTGATCGCCGCCATTAGTAGTAAAAAAAAAAAAATTAATAAAAATGCAATAAAACTATCCCCTATTTTGTAAACACTATACATTTTGCGCAAACCAATCTTATTGCGATTTTTTTTTTATACCAAAAATAGGTAGAAAAAAACGTATCGGCCTAAACTGAGGGAAAAAACTTTTTTTTATACATTTTTGGGGGATATTTATTATAGCAAAAAGGAAAAAATATTGAATTTTTTTCAAAATTGTCGCTCTATTTTTGTTTATAGTGCAAAAAATAAAAACCGCAGAGTTGATCAAATACCACCAAAAGAAAGCTCTATTTGTGGAAAAAAAGGACGGCAATTTTGTGTGGGAGCCACTTCACACGACCGCGCAATTGTCAGTTAAAGCGACCTTGGCGTCCTTTTTTTTCCCCACAAATAGAGCTTTCTTTTGTGGTATTTGATCACCTCTGCGGTTTATAGAGCGTCAATTTTGAAAAATAATATCCCCCAAAAATATATAAAAAAAACAATTTTTTTCCCTCAGTTTAGGCTGATACGTATTCTTCTACATATTTTTCGTAAAAAAAATCGCAATAGCGATCAGTGCTATAAAAATGCATTGATTACTGTAAAAATGCCACTGGCAGGGAAGGGGTTAACATTAGGGGGGCGAGGAAGGGGTTAATTATGTTCCCTAGGTGTGTTCTAACTGAAGAGGGGGTGGGACTGACTATGGGAAATGACAGATCGCTGTTCATACATTGTATGAACAGACGAACAGTCATTTCTCCCCCTGACAGGACCGGGAGCTGTGTTCTCACTCTGTAACGAACGATCGCGGGTGCCCGGCGGTGATTGCGTCCACCAGGCACGCGTGTGGGCACCAGGGGCGAGCAGGGGACGCGCGCCCCCAATGGGCTGCAATGCAAAATGACGTATAGCTACATGATTTCGTGCAGCCGAGCCGACCTGCCGCCGTATAAAGGCTAGTGGTTAAGGAGCGCCTAACGCTGTTATACCTCGGCAGAATGGCACGGCTGGGCCCAGGCACGTACAGGTACGTCGCCTTTAAGAGCCCAGCCATGGGTCACACGCGCGCCCCGGTCCGAAGCTCCGTGACCGCGCGACCCGTTCGCCATCGGTGTCCTGCGATGGGTCACAGGAGCTGAAGAACAGGGAGAGGTATGTGTAA
Organism: Rana temporaria; assembly: GCF_905171775.1. NCBI lineage: Eukaryota > Metazoa > Chordata > Amphibia > Anura > Ranidae > Rana > Rana temporaria. The sequence goes on along the minus strand of NC_053498.1, from coordinate 100,460,682 downwards.
ACACACCTTCCCCGTTCTTCACTGTGGCAATGCCAGTGATCGTCTGTTCCCTGATATAGGGAACGACGATTACTGACATCACACGTCCAGCCCCGGCCCCCTACAGTTAGAAACACACATGAGGTTACACCTAATCCCTACAGCACCCCCTAGTGGTTAGCTCCTAAACTGCAATTGTCATTTTCACAATAATCGGTGCATTTTTATAGCACTTTTTGCTGTAAAAATGACAATGGACCCAAAAATGTGTCAAAATTGTCCGATGTGTCCGCCATAATGTCGCAGTCACGGTAAACAACACTGATCGCCATCATTAGTAGTAAAAAAAAAATGTTGATGAAAATGCCATAAAACTATCCCCTATTTTGTAAACGCTAAAAATATTTGTTCAAACCAATCGATAAACGCTTATTGAGATTTCTTCTTATTTTTGGTAAAAAAAAAAAAAAATGACTACGTATCGGCCTAAACTGAGAAAAAATTATGTTTTTTTTAATATATTTTTTGAGGGATATTTATTATAGTAAAAAATATTGCATTTTTTTCAAAATTGTAGCTCTATTTTTGTTCATAGCGCAAAAAATAAAAACCGCAGAGGTGATCAAATACCACCAAAAAAAAGCTCTATTTGTGGGGAAAAAAAGGACGCCAATTTTGTTTGGGAGCCACATTGCATGACCGTGCAATTGTCAGTTAAAGCGACGCAGTGCCGAATCGCAAAAAACTGGCCAGGTCCTTTACCTGCATATTGGTCCGTTAAACTGCGTAGAGGGTTCTTTACTGTAAGAGCGGCAAGGATGTGGAATTCCCTTCCACAAGCGGTGGTCTCGGCGGGGAGCATCGATAGTTTAAAAAAACTTTTAGGCCCAGATTCTCAGAAGAGATACGACGGCGTATCTCCAGATACGACGGCGTATCTCCAGATACGCCGTCGTATCTCTGCGTTGCGCGGTCGTATCTATGCGCCTGATTCTTAGAATCAGTTACGCATAGATTTCCTGTAGATCCGACTGGCGTAACTGTGTTACACCGTCGGATCGTAACTGCATATTTACGCTGGCCGCTAGGTGGCGCTTCCGTCGAATTCTGCGTCGAGTATGCAAATTAGCTAGATACGCAAATTCACGAACGTACGCCCGGCCGACGCAGTAAAGTTACGTCGTTTACGTTAGGCTTTTCCCGGCGTATAGTTGCCCCTGCTATATGGTGGCCTAAGTGCGGCGTAACAATGTTAAGTATGGCCGTCGTTCCCGTACAGTAATGTAGTAGTAAACAAAAATCACCAAGCCATCGCGCTCTGTGGTCAGCACTGCTGCTCAGGCTTGACTCTTTAACAGTGTCTCTGGTGGGTACACACACTGTGCGTCTGCTGGCACTCTTTTCCAGCTTCCTTGCTGCTACCACCCACAGGCTTGGGCCTTTCGTCTGCTCTGACAGACTGTACCATGCTGTCAGGCACACTTCTCCCTGGCACGCCTGGACTCCTCAGGAGGGTGGAGCCCAGAACCCTGGACCTGACTCTGCTATTAGCCTTGGACCCACCTGCACAAACAAGCCAGACTCCTGGCTTTTCCAAAAACCAGTCCCAGAATTGGAGATTCCATCCCACCCAGATCGCTATGAAATCTCCAGGCTTCAGGTCCCCAACTGGACTTTACTAACCACAGAGGAAATGGATCAAACAGTTTCCTCCACATTAACCGCTTAACGACCGCCGCGTGTATCTGTACGTCCACAGAATGGCACGTACAGGCATATGGGCGTACCCGTACGTCCCTGCCTTTTCGTGGGTCGGGGGTCCGATCGGGACCCCCCCCGCTACATGCGGCGGTCGGTAAGCCTCAGGGAGCGATCCGGGACGAGGGCACGGCTATTCGTTTCTAGCCGCCCCCTCGCGATCGCTCCCTGGAGCTGAAGAACGGGGAGAGCTGTATGTAAACACGTGCTTCACTGTGGCGGCTGCATCGATCGTGTCATCCCTTTTATAGGGAGACACAATCGATGACGTCAGACCTACAGCCACACCCCCCTACAGTTGTAAACACACACTAGGTGAAGCATAACTCCTTCAGCGCCCCCTGTTGTTAACTCCCAAACTGCAACTGTCATTTTCACAATAAACAATGCAATTTAAATGCATTTTTTGCTGTGAAAATGACAGTGGTCCCAAAAATGTGTCAAAATTGTCCGAAGTGTCCGCCATAATGTCGCAGTCACGAAAAAAAATCGCTGATCGCCGCCATTAGTAGTAAAAAAAAATAATAAAAATGCAATAAAACTATCCCCTATTTTGTAAACGCTATAAATTTTGCGCAAACCAATCGATAAACGCTTATTGCGATATTTTTTTTTTTTTTTTTACCAAAATAGGTAGAAGAATACGTATCGGCCTAAACTGAGGAAAAAAAACATTTTATATATGTTTTTGGGGGATATTTATTATAGCAAAAAGTAAAAAATATTGCATTTTTTTCAAAATTGTCGCTCTATTTTTGTTTATAGCGCAAAAAATAAAAACCGCAGAGGTGATCAAATACCACCAAAATAAAGCTCTATTTGTGGGGAAAAAAGGACGCCAATTTTGTTTGGGAGCCACGTCGCATGACCGCGCAATTGTCAGTCAAAGCAAAGCAGTGCCGAATCGCAAAAACTGGCCTGGGCATTTAGCTGCCTAAAGGTCCGAGGCTTAAGTGGTTAAGTAATCCTACTGAAGCCTCTCAACCTGCCTATTTGAGAATGCTGGGCAACAATCAATAAAAATATATTACACACACATACAGTCTATCTATCAAGATAATAAAATAATATTGCGCAAACCACTAAGTGTCGTGAGTCAGGCTGCCAACATGCCAAAGTGGATACTAAGTGAAAATATTGTGAAAAAAATGTAGCGCCAACAATGAGTATATAAACTATTAAAAGAATATAAATAAAGTGAACAAGATAGTCAGATGATCGACATCACTGACTACTCTAGTCACAAAGTATGTAAACCTGTGAGGTGAATACAACCACATATATCAGAATTGACTCAGATGTATGGTAGTGCCAAAAAATAGTGTCAGTATATAAAATGCCACAATCAAGAGTGGTATATAAGTACAAAACACCTGTTCCTTCTCAGACAAACACTGAGATAAAATAAATGAAAAATGGTGAACAAAACTGGAATGTATAAACTAACGTGATGGTGTATAACCAAGAAGAGTAAATACACCTAAAATATACAAATGACTGTAAAAGTCAGTGAGCATGACACCATAACAGTGTTTAAGGAAAAAGTCTTTTGAAAGCACACATATGATCTTCAATTGTTGAAGTGGAGCCAAGATCTTCAAAACACATAGCACTCTTCACACAAGGGCATTCATAAAAGGGTAGATACTCTTACCAGAAAAGATGGACCCTCAACCTCACCGTACGGTGGGAAGGTCGTAAGAGCTTGTACAGACTGACGTCTGGATCTGGGAGTCTTCCTTTCAGATGGTCAGAACCAAAGATAGCCTCAGGTGGTCTCGATTAGCCAAGATAGAGTGTTGTGACAAGGATCAGCTCTTCAGATATGCTCCAAACATCCCAATTGTTGTGCAAAGGAAAAAACATATAGAGGCTGACTGGAGTAAAACTTTAATGTGTAACTGCACATTTTGAGTATGACTGGCAGGTAGAGCTTGGGGCAGGGGGTCTACAATACAAAGTGTTCTGCTGTTGATACACTTTAGACAGATCTTTTTGCAATAAAATTAATTATTCACGTGAGTAAGTTGGGGGCCATTAATTTTGTTTTCTGTGACCTCAACCTCTGTGAATTGTGAGTGCTTTACTTCGCCTTCATTAGTGACTGTGGAGAGGAGTGCTTGCTCCCGCCAGGGCACTCATGCCAGGCAATCTGTCCAGTGGCTTTTGCTGGCTACCAAACTTAAGTGGGGTACAGTGCACACTATGAAATTCAGAAAGGACGATCGTCCGATTTTACTCGTTGTTTTACAGCAAGTCGGAACCAAGGAAGGAAAAAATCTTATACGATGAAGGCTTCTTTTTTATTTCTTTCTTGTTTCTGATCATGCGCAGTCTTTAGTCTCTGATTTTTCTCATTAAAAAAAAAAAAAAGTACATTAAACGAAAATGGTTTGGTTCCCGTACGAGAAATATTTTGGAGGTTTGTCCCTTTTGGAAATTTTGGTTCGGAAGGTCGGAATCGGTTGTCGAAAGTTTATCATACAATCGTTCCTCCAGACATAAATGTTCGCCCAATTTTCTTTGTGTGTACGAGCCTATATCCAGAAATTCCCCGCCCCCTCCTCATCCTTGAAATGCCGGCCTGGGACCGTTGAAAGGAGATTTAGGATAGAGCTGCTACTCTTTCATCCCACCTGGTTAAAAAATCTAGGGAGGACAAGGAAGAGCCTACTGTTTTCAATCAGACAAAGGCTGTCTAGTAGATTTGCAGTAAAATGAAAGGAGCAGCAAGAAACAACCAAGAGCAGGTCTGTGATATGTAATGATAAAACAATTGCCCCATGTACACATACAATACCGATTTACCAGATAAACTACGTTTTTAAATTCTTGCCATGCACTGATAGAATAACTTATGTTAAGCTGATCTTTTTCACACACAAATTTAAGAGATTTAAAAAAAAAAAAATGACACCTCGCTTTTAAACTCCACATCAAACCCAATCTCCAGACTGCCATATTACTGGAAATGTTACATTTAGCTTTTTCACTCTGCTGAAGTAATATTTGCTCAGTCAAAAACCTTAAAAGTCCTTATGTAACTGGGCACAGTTTTGGCAGGGGCACAGAGTGGAACTTCTTCTAAGCTAAACGTTTGCACAGAAGCAAAGAGGGCGACTAAGGCCAAACAGTAATGGCATTGACCCAGACAGTTAGGTCAGTAGCTTACAAATATTAAAAATGCCCATATTATCAGACCAAAGCTTGCTTGAGTTCTTTAAAGATTAATGCCACTTGTGATATAAGTTTAAAGCTGGCCATACATCAAGTAAAATTTTGTTGCAAAATTTTTGTTTTTAAGACATATACAGTATCTCACAAAAGTGAGTACACCCCTCACATGTTTGTAAATATTTTATTATATCTTTTCATGTGACAACACTGAAGAAATTACACTTTGCCACAATGTAAAGTAGTGAGTGTACAGCTTGTATAACAGTTTAAAATAACTCAACACACAGCCATTAATGTCTAATGGAAACAAAAGTACACCCCTAAGTGAAAATGTCCAAATTGGGCCCAATTATCCATTTTTTTCCCCTCCTGATGTCATAGTTACATAGTTAGTTACATAGTTAGTCAGGTTGAAAAAAGACACAAGTCCATCCAGTTCAACCACAAAAAAACAAAAAAACAAAATAAAAAACACAGCAAAATCCCATACACCCAACTCCATACCCACAGTTGATCCAGAGGAAGGCAAAAAACCCCAGCAGAGCATGATCCAATTTGCTACAGCAGGGGAAAAAATTCCTTCCTGATCCCCCGAGAGGCAATCGGATTTACCCTGGATTTACTTTACCTACAAATCTTAGTACTCAGTTATATTCTGTACATTTAGGAAAGAATCCAGGCCTTTCTTAAAGCAATCTACTGAGCTGGCCAGAACCACCTCTGGAGGGAGTCTGTTCATGTGACTCGTTAGTGTAACAAGGTCTCAATTCGGTGTTATCGCTCTCACTCTCTCATACAGGTCACTGGAAATTCAACATAGCACCTCATGGCAAAGGACTCTCTGAGGATCAGAAAAAAAAAATGTTGCTCTACATAAAGATGGTATAGGGCTATAATAAGATTGCCAAGTCCCTGAAACTGAGCTGTAGCATTGTAGCCAAGACCAAACAATGGTTTAACAGGACAGGTTCCACTCAGAACAGGCCTCGCCATAGTCGACCAAAGAAGTGCTATGCGTCATAGTGCACATGCTCAGCATTATATCCAGCGTTGGAGAAACTGCTGTGTCAAGAACAAAATATCCAAACAAAATATCCAACCTGATGAGTACTTTTAAAAGGGAGCTCAACAAGGTCCAGAGATCTGAAGCATCAGCAGATGACCTGTATGTCCCGCGGCTGTGGTATTACCACAGCCTGTGGTTTTTGACCGACCAGACAGAACTCAGACAATCGCTGTCTACACTCCCTTCAACATCTGCTGAGGCCACAGCTCCTGAGGTTCACCCAGGTCCTGCTGCACAGGATGAATATGTGGAGGAGCCCATCTTGACCCAGGTATAGCATTGTTGAACATATTTGTATCCCAAAATACACTGATGATAACTAGACATTATTGTTAAAATATTTCTGCCTTAAAGTGTTTTTCATATCAATAGACAGTAGTGACCAAAAATGATTTGAACAAGAATGAAAAATGCTGGGGTCAGAATGATAGCCTTTTCAATTTGTCCACATGTAATTTGCAACAGTGAGGAGATCAAAATTGTGTGTGATTGATGACCAAACCCTAAAAAAGATTCTAATTGTGTCCTATTTTCAAAAACAGGAAAGAGTCAGTCTGGAGGAGCCCATGGCCAGCAGCCAGACGGAGTCCCAGATCCCTCCCCTATGCCCCCCTGCTAAAAGGGCTAGGAAGAGCAGGAATCTGGAGGAGGCCACAGCTGCCTTCCTCAGGGATTTGGCGTGGTGACAGCCAATAGGTTATGGGGGATGGCCGGTGACCAGAGGAGAAGGTGCGAGTATCTCATCCTGCAGCTCCTCAACCGGGGGGTGATATCTATGCCACCACCTACCCGTGTGATTTTTTTTTTTTTGTGATCCCACATACACAACCTCCGCAGCCAACCCACCCACCACAGCAGCATGCCGGTCAATGGCAATACCAGCCAAAAGACCCCCAACAAGGACGCTAGTCTGGGGATTTTTAACCCTTCCCCACTTACTAATTTAATTTATTTTTGGTGAATAATTTTATTTTTTGTATGCATAGAATGAACTTTTGGTTAAGTTCTTTATACACCCTGTTCCAAATTATTATGCAAATTCTATTTCAGTGTCACAAAGATTAAATATTTTGTTTTTCAGTTTAGCTCATGGATGGCATTGTGTCTGAGCCTAGGTTCACACTGCTGCGAATTCAAAATCGCGGTAAAATGCGCGATTTTACCGCGATTTCGGCCGCAATTTAATGTAAATCGCGGCCCAAAATCGCAAAAAGTAGTACAGGAACTACTTTTTGAAATCGCAGATGCGGCGTCGCACTGATTAGGACAGTGCCATTGCCGACAATTGCCGCCGATTTGAGATTCGATTTGACATGTCAAATCGCATCTCAAATCGTTCCAAATCGTACCCAGTGTGAACCAGGGCTCAGGGCTCTTTTGATCAATGAAAACAATCTCGGACACCTGTGATAATTAGATTCCAGGTGAGCCCAAGGAAAAACTACTAAAGGAGGGTGTTCCACATTATTAACCACTTCCTTACCGCGTCATTGTGAAATGACGGCGGCGGGAACCCCTCCTCGATCCAGGAGGACGTCATGTGACGTCCTGGGCTTTCCGGGTGGATATCTGAATGATGCCTGCAGCTAGAGGCATCATTCAGATATCCTTCTCTTGTGCCGGCGATTCTGCACAACGTAAGAACGATCATAGCGGCGATTCCGCCGCTAGATCGTTCTTACAGGCGGCGGGAGGGGACATCCCCCCCTCCCTCCGCCATCCGGTGCTTCTCCGGGCTCTCCCGTGCCATCGGGGGCCCGGAGAACGAATCGTCCGGCGCTGGCAGGAAGCATAGAGATGACTGGTGACCAGATGGTCACCAGTCATCTCTATGATTGTCGGAGGACCCGGGCGCGATGTGATGACGTCACGCCCGGGTCCCCGTAAGTAAACAAAGCTGCAATTGCGGCTGCTAAGCAACCGTAAGCATGAGATCGGTGAATTTTTTTTCACCGATTTCATGCTTTCCAGCCTGGAGGAGAGATGTGGGGGTCTTATTGAGCCCGCATCTCTCCATAAAGAGTACCTGTCACACACATTCCTATTACAAGGGATGTTTACATTCCTTGTAATAGGAATAAAAGTGATAATAAAAAATTAAAAAAAAAAGTGTTAAAAAAAAAAAAATATGTAAAAAAAAAAAAAAAAATAAAAAATATTTTTTTTAACGCCCCTGTCCCCAGTAGCTTGCGCGCAGAAGCGAACGCACACGCAAGTCCCGCCGACATATGTAAACGCCGTTAAAACCACATATGTGAGGTATCGCCGCGTGCGCTAGAGTGCCAGCAATTCTAGCACTAGATCTCCTCTGTAAATCTAAACTGGTAACCTGTAAAATTTTTCAAAGCGTTGCCTATGGAGATTTTTAAGTACCGAAGTTTGGCGCCATTCCATGAATGTGCGCAATTTTAAAGCGTGACATGTTAGGTATCTATTTACTCGGTGTAACATCATCTTTCATATTTTACAAAAAAATTGGGCTAACTTTACTGTTTTGTTATTTTTTTAATTCATGAAACAATTTTTTTCCAAAAAAAAGGCGTTTGAAAAATTATTGCGCAAATGGCGTGCAAGAAAAAACGTTTCAATGACCGTCGTTTTATTCCCTAGGGTGTCTGCTAAAAAAACATATATAATGTTTGGGGGTTCTGTGTAATTTTCTAGCAAAAAAAATATGATTTGTACATGTAGGAGAGAAGTGCCAGAATAGGCGTGGTATGGATGTGTGTATAACTGCCCTGTATGGAAGTGGTTAAGCAGAGCACCATTGTCCTGAACTTGCTTCCTGTACTCCCGGAGTCTATGGGTAGCTATTTAGGCAGATGATCTTTTTCTGCGCACACAATAATAGACTGCTGTGTCTTTATTGGCACGTTGCAGATTTCAATATACATGTGAGTGACACACATGATATGCGGTAAAACTGAAAATAACAAGAATAATATAACATTACATACCTCCCAACTTTCTGAGATGGAAATGAGGGACACCTATCAGCAAAAGTATGCAGACATAGGACACACCCCTTGCTACACCCCCTTAAAGGAGAATTGTACAAAAAAATAAGATTGGTTAAACCCACAAGTGCTTTTTTTACCTCTACTATTTCTTTATATTGGCTTTTGGAATTTACAAATGCAGCAATTTAGAAATCAGATGAACGGTTTAGCACTGGGAAACACTTTTTGATAGATAAAAAGTGAATTTTATATACATCTATATAGATCAGACCAAAATGAGGGACACATGAGGAGAATGAGGGACAGAGGAACATTGCTCCAAATCAGGGACAGTCCCTCAAAATCAGGGACAGTTGGGAGGTATGACATTACCATACAATAAAAGACAACATCATACAAACATTATCTGAGGGGACCAACTACCTCCCTAACTGCCTGTGGAGGAGGAAGAAGAAGATTGCTTACCTCCGATGCCATGGATGGGGAGAGATAGCAGCTAGGCCCTGCTGCCTTGATCTTGAAAATGGAGATACTAAAAGACCTTCACTTCCTGACTAAAGAGGATAGGACGATTTTGATGTCACATCCTATAAGAGCTAGATAGGAATATTTACACCTATATTAATGTTTGGCCAGTAGATGGCGCAAGCGTAACAGCTAACCTGAGACAAACACAATTCTGGCTTACTAATGTAATAACACATTAAACAACACAGTGAATTGTCTTTTTTTTAACCTGAAAGGTATCCTGGAGACATAACAACCATTTTCAAGCAACATGGGGAAGAAAAAGGATATCTCTGCTGCCGAAAAGAGTGAAATAGTTTAATGCCTTGGACGAGGTATGAAAACATTTGATATTTCACGAAAATGTAAGCGTGATCATCGCACTATTAAGAGATTTGTGGCTGATTCAGAGCACAGATGGGTTCCGTGCAGATAAACACATTGAGGAAGATTTCTGCCAGATCCATGATTCGGATCAAGAGAGCAGCTGCTAAAACACCATTACATAGCAGCAAACAGATATTTGAAGCTGCTGGTGCCTCTGGAGTCTCACGGACATGCTCACAAGCAGAAATGGCTGCATTGGGCAGAAAAAAACATGAAGACTAATTTTCAAACAGTCCTGTTTACTGATGAGTGCCGTGCAACCCTGGATGTTCCAGATGGATGGAGTAGTTGATGGTTGGTGGACGGCCACCCTGTTCCAACAAGGCTGAGACGTCAGCGAGGCGGTGGTGGAGTCATGTTTTGGGCCGGAATCATGGGAAGAGAGCTGGTCGGCCCCTTTAGGGTCCCCAAAGGTGTAAAGATGACCTCTGCAAAGTATCTGGAGTTCCTGACTGACCATGCTGTATTTGGTATTCTGGCCATTTATTGAAATTAGGTTTTTCTTGCGGTTTTCATTCTTAGGGCAGGTTCACACCAGACCATGCAGTCGTTTTTTTTTTTTTTCATAGTGCAGCATTGCGCAAGGTAATCCACTGCCTCACAGTGAATGACCAGCAATTAACCCCTTGCCGACCAGCGCACAACCATATACGTTGGCACAATGGCACAGCTGGGCTAATGGGTGTACAGGTACGCCCCCTTTTAAAATGCGGCATTGTGGGCACGTGCGAGCTCCGTGAGTCGGACCGCGGGTCCCGCAGACTTGATGTCCATGGGTATACCCGCGATCATCTCACGGAGAGGAAGAAGGGGGAAAGGCTGATATAAACAAGCATTTCCACATTCTTCCTAGTGACAGGACACTGATCACAGCTCCCTGTGATCGGGAGTGTTGATCAGTGTCATGTCACACGTAGCCTTTCCCCCCCCCCACAGTTAGAACACATCCCTAGGACATACTTAACCCCTTCAGCGCATCCTACTGGTTAACCCCGACACTGCCAGTGTAATTTTTACAGTAATTGGTGCATTTTTATAGCTGATCGCTGTATCAATGACAATGGTCCCAAAATGGCATCAAAATTGGCCGATGTGTCAGCCATAATGTCGCAGTCACGACGCCGCTATAACTAGTAAAAAGAAATTATTAATAAAAATACTATAAAACTATCCCCTATTTGTAGACGCTATAACTTTTGCGCAAACCAGTCAATAAATGCTTATTTCGATTTAAATTTTTTTGACAAAAATATGTAGAAGAATACTTATCGGCCTAAACTGAGGGGAAAAAAAATGTTATATCTTTTTTGGGGATATTTATTATAGCAAAAAGTTAAAAATATTGTTTTTTTTTTTTCAAAATTGTCGCTCTATTTTTGTTTATAGCTCAAAAAATAAAAAATGCAGAGATGATCAAATACCACCAAAAGAAAGGTCTATTTGTGGGGGGGAAAAAAAGGACAATTTTGTTTGGGAGCCACGTCGCACGACCACGCAATTGTCAGTTAAAGCGACGCAGTGCCGAATCGCAAAAAGTGCTCTGGTGTTTGGGCAGCCAAATGGTCCGGGGGTGAAGTGGTTAAAGATGTCTGTGTGACATCTGAAAAAAAATTATTTTCAAAAAAAGGAAACGGATTGATCCGCCAAGCTTAGGGCATCATCACTGCGCTGATTGCAGCGGGATCGCACCACACACCAGCCCTTACTGAGGAGATTTCCTCAGGGCAAGGGTCTGCCCCTGCCTATGACAGCACAATGATAGAGAAGCAGAAGATTTAATTGGCTCATCTCCCTGTGAGTGTGCTCTTTTCAGCATACCCCTTGTCAGCACATTATCTAATTAAAGATGGCAAGAGACTGATAAGAGACTGCTTGCATGTAAAATAATACATTTAATGATGTTTTCATGAATACAGAGTTGCTTTAATTTGTGTCTTTTATACACAGAGTACAGCTTTAACCACTTGCTTACTGGGCACTGCCCATGCGAAATTTCAGCTTTCGGCACTGTCGCGTTTTAAATGAAAATTGCGCGGTCGTGGGACGTGGCTTCCAAACAAAATTGACGTCCTTTTTTTCCCACAAATGGAGCTCTCTTTTGGTGGCATTTGACCACCTCTGCGGTTTTTATTTTTTGCGCTATAAACAAAAAAATCGTCAATTTAGAAAAAAACACAATTAGCTGGATTCACGTAGATTGCCGCATCTTTCCAGCGGCGTAGCGTATTGTATTTACGCTACGCCGCCATAAGTTAGATAGGCAAGTACTGTATTCACAAAGCACTTGCCTCCTAACTTACGGCAGCGTAGCGTAAATGTGGCCTGCGTAAGCGCGCCTAAATCAAATGAGGATGGGGGGCGTGTTTTATGTAAATGAATAGTGGGTGACCCGACGTGATTGACGTTTTTTACGAACGGCGCATGCGCCGTCCGTGTACATATCCCAGTGTGCATTGCTCCAAAGTATGCCGCAAGGACGTATTGGTTTTGACGTGAACGTAAATTACATCCAGCCCCATTCACGGACGACTTACGCAAACGACGTAAAATTTTCACATTTTGATGCGGGAATGACGGCCATAATTAACATTGGGTACGCCACCTAGGGGTCAGCTTTAACTTTACGCGGCGTATCTCTTACGGAAACGGCGTATCTTTACTGCGACGGGCGCACGTACGTTAGTGAATCGGCGTATCTAGGCATTTACATATTCTACACCGAACTCAACGGAAGCGCCACCTAGCGGCCAGCCTAAATATTGCACCCTAAGATACGACGGCGCAGGCTGTCGTATCTTAGCTAGGTTTAAGTGTATCTCAGTTTGATAATACACTTAAACTTACGACGGCGCAGATTCAGAGTTACGTCGGCGTATCTACTGATACACCGGCGTAACTCTGTCTGAATCCAGCTAATAATGTTTTACTTTTTTCTATAATAAATATCCCAATTTTTATTTATTTTTTCTCAATTTAGGCTGATACGTATTCTTCTACATATTTTTTGGGGAAAAAAAATTGCAATAAGCGTATAGTAATTGGTTTGCGCAAAAGTTATAGCGGCTACAAAATAGGGGATAGAATTCTGACTTTTTTTGTCAGGACTGCAATATTGCGGCGGACACATCGGACACACTTGACACATTTTTGGGACCATTCACATTAATACAGCGGAACGTGCTATAAATATGCACTGATTACTGTATAAATGTGACTGAAAGGGAAGGAGTTAACACTAGTGGGCGAGGAAGGGGTTAAATGTGTACCCTGGAAGTGATTCTTACTGTGGAGGAAGGGGACTGACTGGGGGAGCTGACCGGTCAGTGTCCCTATATACAAAGGACACAGCATCGGTCTCTTCTCCTTGACAGGATGTGGATCCACGTCCCTGCTCTGTCACTGCCGATCGTGGGTACCTGGCGGACATTGCGGCCGCCAGGCACGAGCACCGGGCATCTCAGTGATGCGCCGGGTATGCGCGCGCACCCCCCAGTGCCGGAGGACTCAAGGCTGTAAAAGACAGCCTCCCGGCATTGTAGAGCCACCTTGTGGCTGTCTTTTTACAATGGCCCGGGTCTGAAGTAGTTAAACACAAAAATCCAACAGGGAAAAACAAGACCTGTCAGAAAACCAGAGAGAGGGTGATTTATACTGCCCAGAATGTGCCCAAATCCTAATTGTTTAGGTAACTGATGCTGAAAACATTTCGGTGTCAGGACTTCAGACAGAAAAGAACTTTAAGGAGTGGTGAGCAGACCCATTTTTTCCCTTGTCTAATGCTCCAGGTCTGTTTAAATGGCTCGCCACACAGTGGGCAGACTGACGCAATTACTCCCTCCATAATCATTTGAAACAGACTGAAGGTCTGATACTAGAGCCAGTAAGGAAACATTTGCTTAACACTGTTAATGCAGTGTGTAGAACAGAGAGGTGGAATCCAGGCATCCATACAGCTCTCTCTGTTGGTGGCCATGTGGTATACATAGAGCTTCCCAAGTTCTATGCAAGCCAGGCGTTCAGTGTATGCCTATTAACACTCCATCTGTGGACTTAAAAAAGAAGTGTTTTCTGGCAGTTATTTTTAGCCTGAATAACACTATATAATGATTCCATCAGTGATCCTCTAAGCTAAAGTGTATTTTCTCTGCCATAAGTCATTTGTTCTTGAGAGGTATCCTTCTGTGTCATGGGTGTTTGATAGCCTGGCCAATCAGTCGGACTGATGCATGCTGGGAGAACTATTAAATATCTGAGACACTTCCTGTTCTATCTGTTCCCTGAAACAGAAGGAGAAGGGATCACCGCTCTAGGTGGATGTGTGGAAATGGCACTCTCCTCAATGTGGAAGCAGCAGGTGCAGGCTAAGCATATAGCAATTAGAAGAGGGAAGGTCTGGACAGCCGCAACCTTTATTGTGCAAAATAACAAAAGTACAAACCACAGCAGGGTACAGGATAAAAAACTGGCGCGTTTCACTCTCGGCTGTCCAGACCTTCCCTCTTCTTATCTGTCTACTCTCTCCTGGGCTTTTGCCTTGTGAGGAAGTCACCTTTGAAGTTGTCTGTTTTTTAGGTTTTAGGCCTAGCTACGAAAACATGCTGGGATCTGCCCTCCTGGTAAGAACCCCTGCAGGTGTTGGCTGCTGGAGACAAATGTGTGTAAGGCCTAGAGAAAGCAAGCTGCTATAGTCCTCCACATATGGGGTTAGTGAGAGAGGTATACACAGGGACCTTTCCATCCTGAATGACATCTTTGACATTTTTAATGAAGTTGTTTGGAAGCTGAAGATCAATATTTAGTTGTGTACTATATATTGATGATTAGTATCATTAGGGCTACACTAGTTTTGGGGTTAGTAGCAACAAGTGATAAAGCAAGGATGAGAACCTTTAAAAGTAAGCCAGCCCCCATAAATAAATTGTTCTTGTGATCTCATTGGGGCTGTGACTAGATTGTGGGTAACAATTACTAAAGAACATGCTAAGTTGTAAATAATAACCCCCAGCTGATGGCCACTTTTACTGCACAGTGCTGTCAAAGTTTGACTCTTAAGTGCCGGTTCACACAGGGGCAACATGACTTCCAGTGCGACTTTGCGAGACGATTTCAGCGCGACTTGGAGCGACTTACAATGCAACTTCAAGTTGCCTCCAGGACAGGCGACTTTGCCAGTGGCCAATCAAACAATAATCAGCTCTGTGGGAGGGAGGGGTTTGCCTTAGAAAACCATTTTCTCATCCTGTAAAGTTGCTTCAGTTAAGACAGTGATCCGACTTTGGAGGCAACTTCCATTGAAATCGATGGGTACAAGTTGCCTTGAAGTAGTAAAGGAACCTTTTCTGAAGTCGGAGCGACTTCAGTAGTGTACATTAAGACGGCTCTCATTCACTTCAATGGTATTTCTCATGTCGCGCGACTTGGGGCGAAACAAGTCGTATCCCAAGTCGCTGTAGTGTGAACCGGCACTAACGCAGTGCCGGTACAAAATCAACAAGTGCCCCGGAGCAAAGGCTGAAAAGTGCGCCCACCTCTTGAGCACCTCCCAACAGTCTCGGTGGAAAAGGGGATAGGTGCCAAAATGTTTCTGGCATGCAATAAAGTCGTACCAGTGAAAAGTTTATAAGCAGTGCACAAATATGGGGCAAACAGTGGCAAAGGAAAAAATGTCCCTGGGTTGGAGGTATCACTGCAAAGCTCCAGCCAGTGCAGGAGGAGCAACTGCTAGAAGGCTGTGTAAGTGCTCTGTTCTGCAGCATGACAGCCCAGTCTCCTGGCAGCTACTCCTGCTCTGAGAGGGATTGCTGTCATTTGTAAACACAGAAGCTGGCACAGGTAAATTACTTTTTTGTTTACAAAAAGTGACCATGGGCAACACAGGGCTAGTGCCTGAGGTGGTGGTACCTCTGTGCTCCGGATAAAAAAAGTCCTGCTGACACTGCAATCACTCCTCGCCCCGTGCACACACTTCCTCCTTGTATCGGCCTTGCTCCAAGACATTTTCTGTGATTAAAGAAGAGAAAACAAATCTCCACTTTTTTGCCATGTTACACTTTTATTGGACAAAAACAGAGTAACCACAATTTGTTTGACCATAGAGACCAAGTTGGCAAAGACACAAGCAAAGGTTCAATATTATCTTTTCAATTTGTATTTAAACTCTAACAATAATCTTCTTATTTGATCCTGTTTTGTGCGTTAAATATACCTTTAGCCCTATGTAGTTATTCTCTAATAGATTTAGAATCACGAGGTGTTGGCCCCCGGATCTGGTGTGGATAGGTCAATAGGGCTTTGTGATCCTGGGCTGCCTGGACGATCTTCTCCGACTACTCCTAGGAGCAACGTAGTTCTTATACAAACCTTGACTGATTTTCAGTTAGAGTCTGTCAGAAGTCTGCTTGGCCCTGCCAGATCGTTGGATTATCTGAGCCTGACCCAGGCTTCAGCTCTGCCCAGCATGTTTCTTCTCCCGGACAATACTCCGGAAGTTGCATGCTGCACTTTTTCATTTACTTTCCAGCAAGTGGGCTCCTCTGCGGATCTGCATGTGGGTGTTGGGCCCGATGGTATCTATTGTTTTTGAGGCGATTCCATTTGCACAGTTCCATACAAGCTCCCTTTGGGAAGATCCTGGCTTAATGGGACAAATACCCAAGATCTCTGGACAATCGGATTCGGCAGAGTCAGGAAACCAGAGTTTCCCTAGTCTGGTGGCTTCGCTCTCTAGTTCTTCGGTGGGGTAAATCCTTTCTACCCTTGTATTGAACAGGGTGACCACCAATGCCAGTCTGTCTGGGTAGGGAGAGGTCCTGGGACTGAGCTCTGCTCAGGGTCATTGGACGTTGGTGGAATCCATACTACCGAGTAATATCCTGAAACTTATGCGAACAGACTAGTTCTGGATCTTGAACGGATCGACTTCGGGGGCTCCCAGTACGGATCCAGTCGGACAAGGCAACGGCGGTGATTTATGTCTTTCGCCGAGGCAGACCAAAATAGGCTGTTGGCGGTCCTGGCTGTTGCCAGTATCCTCCGGTGGGCAGAGCATCTTGTTCCAGCCCTTTCTGGCATACGCTTTCCAGGAGAAGAATACTGTAAAACGGATACCTCAGTTGGTTAGGATTGGGCCACGGGGTGGGCCCTTCACTGGGCCGTGTTTCATTGTATTTGTCTCTGCTGGGGTACTCCGGAGGTAGATCTGTTTTGCATCCTGGCTCGACAGGACGGTACCAAGGTTTCTGGCAAGGTCACGGGATCTTCTGGCGGCTCTAGTGACCCATGTTTGCTCTATGCCTTTTCTCCTCTCCAGCTTCTGCTGTGGCTTTTTGGCAGGATCACGGCTGCAGGGATTCCGGTAATTTTGATAGTTTCTGTTGCCATTATGATTTAAAAGGAGTAAACCCAGTTGATTGATAATAAATGGCTTCAGCCAAACACTAACCACGAGTGAAAGAAAAGTTTTGGTGTTATCATTTATATTCTCTGAAAAATAAATCATAAATTCTGCCAGGGTATGTAAACTTATGAGCACAACTGTAGTTAGTCTGGTTGAAAAACAAAGGACATCTAGTTCAACCAATAAAAAAGGGAGGGGAAAGCAATCCTATATCCACAGTTGATCTGGAGGAAGGCAAAAAAAAAACAGCAGGGAAAAAAATGATGTGACTCACTGCTCTCTGGAATCATCCTGAGTGACAAATGATGAGTGAATAAACTGAAAGATGTGATGAGAGGGTGACACACAGTGATGCTCAGCGTCACTGCATCACTGTGTCACTCTATCAATTTTTGCAGAGCTCACACACTCTGTAGGGCCAGCCTATGCCCACCAGAGTCAGTGTGACTCCTCCCTTCTCACACAGACTGGTCTTCCTGACAAGGACATCTGGCCACCGGGCGGGTTCTCACTGCTGGCAGCTGCAGACTTTTTCACAGTCTGTCTGCCACCTTACACACTGACTCTGTCTGACACCATGGCTGGCACCACATGATGCATTCGGGGATCTGGTCCCAACGATCAGCCGAGTGAATGGAGTACGGTCGCGGCAGCGGCTTGGGCTGCTGTGGCTAAGTGACGGGCTCAGTCGGGATATCATGCAGCACTCGCGGGGGTGTTCGGGAGCCCGCAGTCAAATGCTGGAGACTCCCGCACCTTGCGGGAGACTTGGGATGTCTGTGTTATGTACATTTAGGAAAGAATCCAGGCCTTTTTTAGAGCGATCTACTGAGCTGGACAGAAATGGTTCTTCAAGGAGTCTATTCCACATTTTCACAGCTCAAATACGTAAAGTTTCCTTTACAGTAAGGAGATGAAATTTCTTTTCCTCCAGATGTAAAGAGTGCCCATTGTCTTCTGTGATGACCTTAAAGTGAATAATTCCACACCATGTTCACAATATTGACCACTTATCTATTTATTATTTAATCATATTCTCCCCCCCCCCCCTTAATCTCCTTTTCTCAAGAGAGCACACATTCAGTTCCTCTAATCTTTCCCCATAGCTGAGTTCCTCAGCTACTACATACCATTGAAAGTTTTTGTTACATCTGTTTGATAAGTAAAAGAAATATGCCTTTTAATCTTGCCAGAATGCTGTTGGCTGATAACTTTCTCTGCTCTTTGGCTGAGCAGACCGTTATCAATTGCATTGTTGTCTGAGGACAACAGAGCTATGTTCCTCAGTTGTGAACAGTTGGTGAAAGTCAGGGTTCTGTAATCCTATTTTTTATTTATTTTTTTTGTCCTGATACCAAAGTGCAAATAAGTGCTCTCGTCCTAAAACTGGATTTTTATGTATGGGTTAGATGCATTTTAAGCTCCTGCAAGTTCTCAGAAACCATATAGATCAAAGGTTGACAACCTCCAGCATGCATGCCCAGGTGAGCACACAATGCATTTTTCGGTGGTATCCTGATCTAAGGTCTGATGGTGCATGAATTGGGACTGATCTGAGGGCTGAATATTATTATGTTTTGTGTGTGCACCAATTTATATAAAGAAAATTAAACTCAATTATTAGCAGTAAAGCTATCATATCTCCCAACATCAGAAAGCGAGACAACCTGAAAGTAGCAAACATGCAGCACTGCACCATGGCAAAAACTGGGTGTAGCTAAATTGGGCTAGATATTGGGTTTGGCATGACTAAATATAATCTAAGCCTATTCTTGGTATACAATGCACACATATGCCCACAGCCCTTGGTCTCACAAAACTCTTAACTACTGTACTACAAGTTAGATTTTCACAGACGCACGTAAACCAAAAGGATTATCTTTAAAAAATAATCCAGGATATGGACAATGAGCCAACACTTTGTCAGAGCCTATAATAACGACCTTCATTAAAATAGTTACAAACTACATAGCAACTTTTGAGGCAACAAAAGTTTTGGTCAGCAGTAGGTAATGTACAGCAGTAAGCACTTTCTTATGGACAACACAACATATAGAAAGCAGTGATTGGCAGTGTGTGTAAACGTGTCCCTTAAAATGCTGGTGAGCAGGGAGAAAAGATGGTTGCGTTGGTAGTTTGCAAGAGAAAAAAGTTCCTAGCATTGATAGTCAAGGGAAACAAAAACATCTTGGGCCAGATTCACAGAGATCGACGTATCTCTGTGCGGGCGTAGCGCATCTCATATGCGCTACGCCGACGTAACCTAGAGAGGCAAGTACAGTATTCACAAAGCACTTGGGGCCATATTCTTAAACAAGTTACGTAGGCGTATCAACAGATACGCCTACGTAAGTCCCTTTCCTATGTTTAAGTGTATTCTCAAACTGAGATACACTTAAACATGCCTAAGATACACCAGCCTGCGCCGTTGTATCTTAGGCTGCAATATTTACGCTGACCGCTAGGTGGCGGTCAGCGTAGAATATGCAAATGACTACTCACGCCGATTCTCGAACGTACGCTTGCCCGCCGTAGTGTTTTAACGTCGTTTCCGTAAGCGATACGCGGCGTAAAGATAAAGATGCCCCCTAGGTGGCGTAGTCAATGTTAAGTATGGCCGTCGATCCCGCGTCGAAATTTCAAAATTGAACGTCGTTTACGTAAGTCGTCCGTGAATGGCGCTGGACGCCATTTACGTTACAGTCAAAACAAATGACGTCCGTGAGACGTCATTTAGCGCAATGCAAGTCGGGTAATTTACCCGACGGAGCATGCGCATTACGATCGGCGCGGGAGCGCGCCTAATTTAAATGATCCACGCCCCCTGCCTGGATCATTTGAATTAGGATGGCTTACACGGGTGGACTTTACGCGATGCCGCCGCAAGTTCACAGGTAAGTGGTTTGGGAATCCGGCACTTGCCACTTAAACTTGCGGCGGCGTAACGTAAAGTACATACGTTCCGCCGCCTGAAATGTATGAGAATATGGCCCTCGCTCCCTAAGTTACGTCGGCGTAGCGTAAATGGGCCGGCGTAAGCCCACGTAATTCAAAGTAGGCAGGTAGTGGGCGTGTTGTATTTAAATTAACCGTGACCCCATGTAAATGAAGCTCTGAACGAACGGCGCATCGTGAATCGGCGTATCTAGCTTATTTACATATTCGACGCGTAAATCAACGGAAGGTATACAACTATGAGTGTAAAAATTTAAAACTAACTATATGTTTACAATGTGCCATTTGTTCACTGGCACTCCAGTTGACTAGTGCTTATAAAAAAAACACTTTGCATGCAAAAGTTTTCTGATCCCTGATCAAGATGGCTACTGAGATATTATTTACTGCTACTCAGGAGACAGACATCATTTCAGTGGACTTTTTTCTGCTGCTGCAATGTCTGTAAAGTAACGTACGTAACAAAGCCAATGAGGTTAACATTTGTAAGTGGAGAGCCTGCATTTGGCAAGCTAACCAGTCCGGTGCATTCAGTATAAAGGAATACTGTGTAAGAACTATCATTTCCTGTGTATTAGAAATTCTCCTGTGACAACCCGTACTGTACTGAGATCATACTGAAAGAGGCTTTGTGTTCTCATAATATCTCTGTCTGGGCTAATGTTACCACCATTCTCACAATCTCCTCTGTTATTGCTCTGCTGCTTCCCATTGATTCTAATGCCCTGTACACACGATCGGTTCATCCGATAAAGAGGTCTGATGGATTTTTTCATCAGATATCCGATGAAGCTGACTTTAATCAGTCTTGCCTACACACCATCAGTTAAAAAACCGATCGTGTCAGAACGCGGTGACGTAAAACACAACCACGTGCTGAGAAAAATTAAGTTCAATGCTTCCAAGCATGCGTCGACTTGATTCTGAGCATGCGTGGATTTTTAACCGATGGACGTGCCCACAGACGATCGTTTTTTTCTATCGGTTTTTTAACCATCAGATCATTTTAAAACAAGTTCCTAGTTTTTTCACCGACGGATAAAAAAACGATGGGGCCGACACACGATTGGTTCGTCTGATGAAAACGGTCCATCAGACCGCTTTCATCAGACAAACCGATCGCGTGTATGCGTCATTACTCGATACGCAGCGTATATGTAGAAATGCCGCAATTTGTTTTCAAAGCATTATGCTGATGCTATTAAAGGAGATAAATATTTAACCTGTCATCACTTTTTTAAATCGCAGTCCTCCTAATGTTTTCTTGTATGTTGGGACCGTTCTGCTTTAGTGATTTTTTTTTTTTTTTTAAATAATAAATGTTATACATACGGTTCTTGCTCTGTGCAATTGTTTTGCACAGAGAAGCCTCAATCCTTCTCTTCTGCAGTCGCCCTGCCGGCACTCTTCGCCTTTCCCCCCCTGCATAGTGCCCACCATAGCAAACTGCTTATTATGGGGGCACTTGTGTGGGCTTGCTCCTGAACTGGCTGTGTGTTGTCCATTGACACACAACGCATGGCTTGGCCCTGCTCCCGATTCCTCACTGGCTGTGATTGACAGCAGCAGGAGCCAATGAGGATTGGGAGAGCCGATAGTGCACATTGCTGGATCAAGATCAAGAACTTTTGTGTGACCGTGTGTATGCAAGCCAAGCTTGAGCGGAATTACATCGGAAAAACCATCCAAGGTTTTTCCGACGGAAAATCAGATCGCGTGTATGCGGCATTAGGGAATGTGAAAACCCATTGGAAGCTGGTCAGATGGTCAAATGCAGATGAAATTGCACCTGTGGATGAATTCTGAATGATTCCAGAAGCTGCAAAAACTGATGCTGTCAACAAAAGCCTAAAGTCCATTGACACAGGCCCTTAAACTGACATTTCTTTCTGACTTCTAGGTATAATGTCATTCTGTCAAGTACCCCACACACCTCTTCTTTAAACAGAACTTTAACTTTTAATGAGGAGCACTCTATAAACAGAAGGTTTTCCAGCTGGCGGGGAATGTGGAATATTTTGCACAAGTCGTTCCAAAATAAGACAAATCCAGCGTTTGGTGGTAATGTGCCAGAGAAAGGGAGGGCTGCAGTCACAGAACTAGGTCAGAGAATAACTGAGGGTGAATTTCCATTGACTCATGCTGCTGCCTCCTTGTCCCGTACAAATCACCTCTTTTAACTCCCCTTCTTGTGTGCATTGAGCAACACTGATGTGGGATGTATATTTTTTTATTAATGACCTGTGCCTGCTCCTCCATGACTGCTATAGGCCTTGGCAGCTGCCGTGACATCAGCTCTGTGAGCACATTCATGATGTATTGGTGTGTTTTGGAATTTTAAGTTAGGATTTTTCCTTCGAAGTATCCTCTTACCACCCATTATGAAACATAGTGCAATCTGTAAATACATTTTTTAAATCAATGGAGCTGTTTTTTTTAGGGTGTTGGCCACATTAAAAGTAGTATACTATTAATTGTTATCGTTATTTTACCCCAAAATGACTGTGACTTTGGGGTGACTATATGTTCTTGCATTAAAAAAAACTCTCTGCCATCTATTCTTGAGAAAATGCTGTGCATAGCCTACATGTCAGAATATTATTTGTTCTGCTGGCTATTTTAGTAAAGGAAGAATATTTTTTGCATTCCCATGTATGGTATTCCTGTTGCTGGTCCACATGTTTGCTTCAGTTGGGACAAGCCGAGCCACTATTTGAGATGTGATTGTGGAGTGTGGAGCCTAATCTTGCCTGGAGAGCCATGTGAAATATTTGTGAGAGATGATACCGCTCTAAAAACTGCTGATCCCTTGGCTTTGCTTCTGTCCCACTAAACCAAAAAGGTGCTGGCTATGCACAGGTGCATTGGATAGAAGAAAATCCTGGACTGCCGCACTCCTTAAAACGATGTCTTTATTGTAGCTACGAGTAAGCATCACATGATGTGAAACATGTCAATAACCTTTTTCCTATTGTTCACTTCATTTTTTTCTTAAATAACATTTTATTAATCTTTTAGAAAAAAATTAATCAGTAGAGCAGTGGTACAAAAATGGCAAGTAGACCTAGGCAGAATTAAAACTAAAGCATCGTCTAGTATGCAAATGTCGGGACCCTGAAAGAGGGATCCTGTAAACCATGGCCCCCCAAGAGCAACAATGTCTCTGGTAGAATATGTAGCGTACAGTACCTCGAAACTGAATACTTGTTCAACTTTTCGTAACACACTTTAAATATACTTAAAGAAGTGAGAGAGGAAAGAAGAGAGAGAGGGGGGACAGAAAAGAGAGGCAGAAAGAGAAGGAAAGGAGGGGGACCAAATGAGCAGCAAAATAAGGGGGAGAGGTACCTTCCAATGTCGACCGCCGGATCAGGGTGGATCCTCCCGAGAGCGCCACCGCTCCCAGACACTGTCGTGGTCGTCAAGTCTGTCTCTCAGTCTGGCCGTCATTCTCTCCTTTATTGTTCACTTCATTTTGACTGTATCGCTTTGGTTGTTTTTTGGATTTCATTTGTACAATAAAGACATCGTTTTAAGGAGTGCGGCAGTCCAGGATCTTCTTCTATCCAATGTGAAATATTTGATGCTTCGCAATCTAGCTGTTCTTCCAAGTCAACTGACACCCACTAAAAAAAAAAAGATCTGTAAAGCTGGAATGTTTTGCCCTTTTTCAGACTAAAGTTGGGTATACACTAGTGCAGGGGTGCCCAAACTTTTAAAGAGCGAGGGCCACTTGAGCAACTTGGTAATCGGTCACGGGCCACAATATGGGTTCTCTGATCCGCCCACATGGTAGGGGACAGATACCCTTCTGTTTTTTTTAGTGGATCGGATTGGAGGTAGGCGGGTGTAAATGGACACAAGTCTGTTTACATCTGCTGTTCCATTAAGATGAATGGAGGGTCCAATTGGGTCAAACTGGTTGTGTGAAAGGGGCCTAAGGCTGTTTTCACACTCATGTGCTGTGGTTTACCCACACCGCGGGTGCAGAGTAGTGCACCTGTGGCTTTCCAGCGGGTTAGCTGCACTTTTCGATAGACTTCTGAGAAGGAGGTCGTGGGCCACATCGGAAGGCTCTGTGGGCCACTGGTTGGGCACCCCTGCACTAGTGGATTAATGAATGTTCGCATGAACAATCATACAATAATTCTCAATACATTCAAGGACCTGACTAAAG
This sequence comes from Rana temporaria, assembly GCF_905171775.1. Taxonomy (NCBI): domain Eukaryota; kingdom Metazoa; phylum Chordata; class Amphibia; order Anura; family Ranidae; genus Rana; species Rana temporaria. The sequence continues at coordinate 100,436,320 of NC_053498.1, read as the reverse complement.
TTGTTTGAAAGTACTTCAAACTTGTGTTTGATTTTTTAACATTTGATTTTGGAACAAATGGGCTTTGTGAAAATGTTTCCATCTAGCTCCTTCAAATTTGATCATCACTGTGATTAAAAATGAATGTCGATTTGACCCCACTAATGATTAGTAAACGGAATAAATATTCCAATTACAAAGCAAATTTGAGCAAAATTCTAAAACAAAAAAATAGCGTATGGCCAACTTGATCTTTGTGTTTGTACAAAATCCCAAAACTAAATGATTGCTTAGAGTGCAAACAGACATACCTCCTAACTTCCTGAGATGAGAAGGAGAAACTCAGTTTAGCACAAATTATAGATCCAAAATGCCATATCCCCAGTTATGTGGACCACAAAGGAAAAATACACAAAAATGACATGGTTAAACCAACAAGGGTTTTGTAAATGTACATTTTTATTTTTATTCTATTCAGGCTTTCAAAAAAATTTGTTATAAAATCTGGAGGTTGGATAAAAGGTCCAGTATAGCAATTAAATAATACATTTTGTATATAGAGTAAAACCTTGGATTGAGAGTGCTTTGCAAGACAAGCAAATTTTTTTAAATATATTTTGACTTGATAAATGAGCAATCTCTTGATATACAAGTAGCGTCATGTCATAACTGAGTATAAAAAAAGAAGACAGGTGCCTCTAAGTGTAGCAATATAGTTACATTGAATGAAGGTACAACATTTAGCAACTCAGATATACCTGTTTTAATCATCAACCATGCAAGTATGCAGGCATCCGGGGGAAAGCTGTGCACATAGACCATCCTCCTCACCACTATCTACGTCATCCCTTCCACGCTGCGCTCCACGAGAGTTTCAAGCCTTCCTTTCTGAACGCTCTACTGACAGCGTTGAGAGCCCATGGTGCAGAGGATGGTCTATGTGGACATCTTTACCCCGGATGCCTGCATACTTAGGCCTCTTTTAACTACTTCTGCCCCAGAAGGATTTACTCCTTCATGACCAGGCCATTTTTGTGATGGGGCACTACGTTGTTTTAACTGACAATTGCGCATTCATGGGACATTGTACCCAAACAAAATGTATGTCCTTTTTTCCCCCAAAAATGGAGCTTTCTTTAGGTGGTCTATGGTTTTTATTGTTTGCATTATCAGCAAAAAAGTGCAATTAAAAAAAAAACAAAAAAAAAACTATTTTTTATTTTTCCTAAAAAAACACACCCAATAAAAAATGTAAAACAAATGTATTCATCAATTTAGGCCAAGGTGTATTCAGCTACATGTTTTTGGTAAAAAAAAAAATCAAAAAAGCGTGTATTGAGTGGTTTTGCGCAAAAGTTATTGTGTCTACAAACTATGGGATATTTTTATGGCATTTTTTTATTTTTACTAGTAATGATTTTTAGCGGGACTGCGACATTGCAGCGGACAAATCGGACACTAAGTGACTTTTTTGGGATCTGTGACACTAATGCAATGATCAGTGCTAAAAAAAGGAAGGGGTTAACAGGGTGGCGATCAAAGGGTTAAGTGTGCTCCTAGGGAATGCTTTCTAACTGTGTGGGATGGCTTAACTGGAGGAAGAGAGATATCTGTGTTCCTGTTTAGCAGGAACACAAGATCTCTGACAAAACGGGGCTCTACCCTGCTGCCGTTCTTCCCATTGATTTGGCTCCTGATGTGTCCAATTACAGCAGGTAAGTTGTTTCACGCAGCCCGGCTGCCCTGCTGCAGTATGTGGGCGGTCCAGAAGTAGTTAATCATTGACCATGTGAGTTGCTAAATGTTGTACCTTCATTAACCTCTTGACCACTGGGCACTTAAACCCCCCCTAACCAGACCAATTTTCAGCTTTCGGTACTCTCACAATTTGAATGACAATTATCCATATGACATTTTTGTAATTTTTTCCCCCCACAAATAGAGCTTTCTTTTGGTGGTATTTAATCACCGCTGCTTTTTACATTTTTGTGCTATAAAAGAAAAAAGACAAAAAATTTTGTAAAAAAAATAGTTTTTCTTCGTTTCTGTTATAAAATTTAGCAAATTAGTAATTTTTCTTCATAAATTTTGTCCAAAATTTATACTGCTATATATCTTTGGTAAAAATAACCCAAATTGGTGTATAAAATTTGGTCTTTGTGAAAGTTATAGAGTCCACAAGCTATGGTGTCAATCTCTGAAAATTGATCACACCTGAAGTACCGACGGCCTATCTCATTTCTTGAGACCCTAACTTGCCAGGAAAGGACAAATACCCCCCAAATGACCCCTTTTTGGAAAGACATTCCAAGATATTTATTTAGAGTCATGGTGAGTTTTTTGAAGTTGTAATTTTTTCCCACAATTCTTTGCAAAATCAATATTTTTTTACATAAAATTTTCATATTAGCAGGTTATTTCTCACACACAGCATATGCATACCACAAATTGCACCCCAAAACATATTCTGCTATTACTCCCCAGTATGGCAAGACCACATGTGTAACACTTTTACACAGCGTGGCCACATACAGAGGCCCAACATGCAGGGAGCACCTTCAGGCATTCTGGAGCATAAATTGCACATCTAATTTCCTGACTACCTCTAAAGGCCTGTACACACGGGCCAGAATCTCGTCAGGAAAAAACCCTTGTTTTTCCTGATGAGATTCTTGGCAAGAATCTCTTGCTGCCCGAGTGTACAGACACTCCATTCAAAAGAACTGCGGTTCTTTTGAATGGCAAAACGCTGTGACGTCATTGCGTACAACGAGCATGCGCTCATCACATTCGATGCGTTGCCACCATCTTGCTGCACCCTACCTATGCCTAGGAAGCTACCGCGCATGCGTCAAAGTCATTTCGAGCATGTGCGGGTTTACATGGCGACACGTAAGTATACACACTCTCGGGTTTCTCGGCAGGAAAACACTGCTGAGAATCATGACGAGAAGATAGAAAACATGTTCTCTCTTTTTTTTCCGTCAAGATTTTAAGCAGTTTTCTTGACGAGAAACCTGAAAGCCTCATACACACGCTCAGTATACTCGGCAAGAAAGCTCTGCCAGCAGTTTTCTTGCTGGTTCTTGCCGAGTAAACCGAGTGTGTGTACGAGGCTTTACACTTTTGAAGGCCCTGGAGCACCAGGACAATGGAAACGCCCCAAAAATTACCCCCCCACCCACCCACCCACCATCAGAATACAGCCCTGCAAGCTGATTAAAGCAACATTTTACAACAAGTCCATTCAAAAACAGTTAGTCCTTAGAGCAACTGCCCTTGAATGGGAATAGCCATAGATGGATCCAAATTTGTCCAGTCCCTGGTGAACCGGTCAAATTTCAATCCATTATAGACAGATTTAGTGTTGCCAGCTTGCAATAAGTGCTGTTACTGGCAGGATCTTCTGTTAGGAAATTTTGCAACAATTTTCTTTGGCATCAACATATACAGTAATGGCAAACATACTGAAAAATTTGGGTATATGTGTTTAATATGACTTTTTTGGTGTGTTTTTTTTTTAAATATATGGAATGGCTACTGGGTTAGTGTTCCTCTGCATAACGGGGTGATGGACAGTCTGAGGGATTCAGCTACCATAGTCTTAGTTGCCAAAGGGTTCACCTTGATCACAACCTGTGAACCATTCCACTATGCCTCATTTAAATAGGTGCTGACCCCTTCCTGCTGCCTTTCAAGACTCCCTTCGCTGATTCTTAACCCCTTCAGGACCAGAGTCCTTGTCAGGGTTTGGAGGTTCCCTCCCAAAACTCTTCAAACCTCAAATTCCAGGTCCCTAATAGGAAATTACCAATTCAGAGAATACTGACAATCATTTCTCTATTTACAACCGGACTACCCCAAAAGCCCTCACTCTACATGGGTGAGAACCCCTGAGTACTCAACCAAGTCTTCAAACTGGCCTCCCTAAAGGGACACCAACCCAAATATCGGGGAAATATACCTGCTGTTCAGGATACACTCCCAGTGTCCTGTACACCAGTTACAGAACTATTTTTAGGTAATGGTTTAAGTTATTCTTGCAATTATTAATACTAGTATATGATAGTGCCTATTACAACTTGAACCACATTTTCAAAACTTTGCAATTATGATGATCCAGAAGGTCACAGGTGGCGCTGTACTGCCAAGGCACCTGTAGACTTTATTTAAATTTTTTACCTTTTAATAATCCAGGGAAAATTTGGGAAGACTGACAGCTGAACTTTTTCAGCAGAAAGTAGCTAGACCGAGGGAACCTTCTCCTATGTCTGTCTGTAAGTAGACACGGTGAGGGGCAGTCAAGTGCATTTGGCCCAATAGCCAGTCCTACAGTCCAATGTTGGTAACCTGCAATTTTCTTGAAGATGAAAGTTTTGGCATGGACAGAAGGTTTGACATTGTGAGGTTTCTCTAGAAATTCCTCCCTGCATTTTTCTTTTTTTTTTCTTTAGATAACCGATCCAACATTCTTACACTGTTTAGGGGGAAGGAAGGAGGATGGGATGTGGAAAGCCTCAGTCATTCCTTTTGAGAAATACAATCTCTTCTGCTACAGTCTGTGCAAAACTGATTGTTTGTTAAAGGGCAACTTTGAAGCAAGAAAAAAAATTGCTATGGTTTGCTGGGTTATCTGTAGTTTAAAATAGAAAACTAAAAAAAAGAGAGTCCATAGTCCCGTTTTTTATATATTTATTTAAAATCATTAGATGTGTTTTTTTGGCAAATTCTTTACGGCAAAGTTTCACTGCAAGAGGCAACAAACCGCCAATGCTTGCCTTGTTTGCACTTAAGTGCTACAGTTATCTTTAAAATAGCCTAGTACTTCTGGGTATTTCCAGGTACATAAGGAGAGCACAAGGAGGAGCTCCCGAGTAGAGTGATGCATATTATCAGGGACAGTGCAGAGGTAGAAAAGGCAACCACCTTGGTCACTGTGCTGCAGGGGGCATAGCTAAGGTAGGATCCTCTCCTTCCTCTGCATAACCCAGCTGTGTTCTGCACTATGCAGAACTGAGCGCTCAAACTGGCTTATCAGTCCTACAGATAACAGGAGCTTGTGGGTCTCCCTGTATAATCAGTGCTCTGATGATTACACAGGGAAATCTGCATTCTCCCAGTGTAATCTGCAGTACTGAGCCAACCATTTTAACTTCTCTGCATTTGTAGGCAGGTGCAGTTTATTTTCTCCACTGCAGGTGGCGCTTATCCGTACAGTCAGTGCAGGAGTTGGAGGAAGTCAAGAGCAGCCTTAATTCTCTATTATCTCCTTGATCAGAGTGGCAGCATCCGATAGGATGCTGGCATCTTGGCGGCCATCATGAGTTAGGCAGAGACTATTTAAAACCCTGGCTCAGGGTTTGGTGCTCATTTCGCATGTGGATAGAGTAGGGGCAGTTCTTAGCATCAGAGAGAGGTTCCAGATGAGTAGAGAAAGGGCAGGGACACACCATCCTTCCTGAAAGCCTTCCCACTTGGGTACTTACTGGCCAGACTGCATTCCAAAATAGTACAGCGTATACAATTGCAACTCAAGTCATATTGTAATTGAATGTTATTAAAAATTACCTTTCCAATCTGCAGCTCTGTTATTTTATGAAGATGCAATGCAATATGGCTACCTGTACACAGAATGTGTACAGAACGTCCAGCAGAAACGTAATTTCCTGCTTGTGTGATTGACTCACCAATTTTCCCAGAAGCCTGCCCTACGATACAAGTCAGATTTCAGGCCTCCCCTGCAACAAAAAATTAATTTTTGGTTAGATACTCCCAATAGGAAATCACATCTAAATGTGGATGCAGGTCCAGCAGCTTTCCTGCAGGTGCAGCAGCTGATTGATAATTATTAAACCACTCCCATTAGACTCACTTTCCCACATGGATACAAACACACAGGGATATCTTCAGAATAACAAAAGGTAGGCATCTGGAACAGTCTGACCATCCTCATGGAATAGGTGGAAGGGGCAGGTAGAGCTGGAAAAAAAAATTCTACTTTCCTGCACATAAAGCCTTGTCCTCTTTCAAGTGCATGGTGATGAATATAGGTGCTTCCACTGCACCTCTGTAACCCCACGGACATCCTGATTATTACTCAAATGTGCATTGGCTCCCCTACAGGGGGTTATTGTGTCTGTGCTATTTCTGTGAGCTCCTAGTCAATGCACACACTGCCGGGGACCCCACATCTCTCGTTTATTGTGTAGTACCAGTTTTATTAAGAAGCCATAGGAATCAACATTTCTACTTCATGCACAAAGGATTGCAGCCACAGTTATTTGTACAACCCCCTTCAGGAGTGTTTCACAAACAGTGTGCAGGGGTCAGGATTGTATAATGTAACGTGCACAGGGGTCAGGAGTGTGTAATGTAAAGTGAGCAGGGGTCAGGTGTGTGTAGCGCACAGTATGGTGGAACCAGAGGTGTGAAAAATACAGTGAGCAGAAACCATGAGTGTGTAACTTACAGAGTGCAAGGATCTGGAGTAAAAGTAACACACAGGAGTATGTAACATGAGTAGTGCAGGCATCAGGAGTATATACACCTTAGTGCACAGTGCCCCCCCCCCCATGCTTCATTTCACCCCCTTTGTTCATATAACAGCAGTACCCCCTAAAGCGCATTTCCACAACAAACACACAGATGCAAACAGCTCAGACACACACTAGTATACAACACTCTCATTCAATCCTGCTGGATGCAGGGCGGGTTGACAGCACGGCGTGGATAGAGGTTGGGAGGCGAAGCATGTCAGGTCTCAGGAGGTAGAGCAGTTACAGTCATCTACACAGTTTATACTGCCCTGGGGCAAGCTGTATAGACTGCTGTGGGGAGCAGCAAATATACTGATAACCAGGACAGTTTCTCCTGCATGTGATGCCACATGGTCCCCCCTTACTACATCAAAACCCTGTGCCTAGAGAAGCCACCCTTTTTGCGCCCCTTCCCCTTGCCTTGTTCTAGCCCAGGTTGGAAAGTCTGGATTTCTGACCAAACAACTAGCTGTTCTTTTTCTACTCTTCTCATGGTTGTCAATTTCCTTCAAATGATTATTCAAATTACAATTATGAAGGAGCCCAGGACTTTTTTTGGTTGTTCTTTTGTAGCTGCCCTCTCCTACACTGCAACTCAACTGCCAGTGCTTCCTCCCGGTTTTACTCCTTTTACATTTCTCCTATTTTTACAGCTGTTATTTTGTATCCATGACATCATACCTCAAATGCAAACCAGGCTTATACTTTTCTATTCTATTGATTTGATGTATTTTCTCTACAAAAATAAATGAATTTGAAATGCACCTTGTGCGTTCTGCTTATTGAAGATGATGGACATTTTCTGTTCTTAACCTGAGAAGTGTTCATCACAGCTCAGTGAAGTTTCCTCTTTCTTGAGGAATTTTTTTTAGGGTAACTCTATATTCCTTACTCTTCAGCAAAAGTTTGATACTAATTTTAACTTGTGGAATTTGAGTCCCACAATGTTATCCAAATGCAGATTGCGGTGTATTTTTATTTATTTTTAGTCCCTTTTAGTTACTGCCTAACCCTTTTTTACATAGGGATTGTTGATCTGTCTATCTTCTTCTGTTTTAGGGTTCTGTGGTGATACTTTGAAAGTCTTCTTCCGTTTTTATTATTGTCTTTAGAATGCATTTCCTCTTTCTGATGTCAAGTTCAGAGATATCCCACTTAGAACCTAAAATTGTAAAATAAGTGCTGGGCCTAAAAATCATTCAAACTTAAATCATCACATTTCCTGGAGTCTGGAAGCAGTCCATCTGAGTTCCAGGAGTAGCTTAATACGGCTATAGGCTTTGATTTATTTATTTTTTATGCTTGTCAGTACTTTGACTATTTTAATAAAATGTTAATACAATTTTAATATATGGTTTTGCACTATGGATTCCTTGGCTTTCTTTTTATGGCTATTGTAGTGCCAGGGTATTTAACAGAGACCTGAATAGAAGGACGATTGCATTGTACCACAGAGGATCCTTTATACAAAGGCGGTAATTGGCATCTCTTAATAAGAGGGTCAAATTATTGTGGTAAACGTGTTCACTAAGAATGCGGTGCAGGAATCTTTATTTCACTTTGGATAGTGGACTTGTTTTATGTTAACCCTTTATGAACTGTTTTTTGATTTAATCTCAAACTTGGTGATTTTATGTTTGAATGATTTTTAAGCGCAACACTTATTTTATAATTTTATAATTTTATATATCTGTTGGTGTGCTAGCAGCTATTGATAGCTGTATACTTTGGAGTGCAATTAAACATTTTTTTTTTCATTTATAGTCTTTTATTAAGCTCTTCGGCAAAGCACACATAACAGAAAAAACAGCATTCCTAATAAAAAACACAAACATTCACATGTGTCATTATAATAAAAAACAAAAAGGCACTAAAACCATGTCAAGAACATTGTCACCTTTTCAATCTTTAAAAGTTAACTTTCTAATCACCTGCAGTGCTACTACATAGCGTATTCCCTATAAATATTTGTGAGCACTCCAAACTGATAGCGGGTGTCCAGGTAAAGTAGTGCTTAAGCCAAAAGAGCTTATTTTTAAGCTTTATGCTGAAATAGTGGGTATGGAATGGGCTCTAAGGCCGCATTCACACCGGAGCGTAGCGTTTTCGGTTGTTTTTTCCGGCGTTTTGTCGCGCGTATTCACACAATTGCATACAGCGTTGTCCGAAGTTTTTGAACTTCATTGTTTTTTATTTTAGCCAATAGGAAAAATGATCATCTCTTTCATCACTTGTTGCTATGTTTGTAGATTTTTTTTATCTTCTTCCTGGGTGAATGTTCTATTTCACAGAACAGATTAAAGCGACAAAACGCCCGTTGTCGCGCCAGACACTTGAATCAAGCGTTTCTATGGGAATACAAACCTTCAAAAACGCCCAAATCTGCCCAATTCGCGTGCCAAAAAAGGGTCCAGAACTTGTTTGAGCTTCAGGCGTTTTGGAGTGGAGATGTGAACCATCTTCATAGAGAATAATGTATTTTTTCCCCTCTAGCGTTTTAGAGCTTCAGGCTACAAAACGCTCAAGTGTGAATGCAGCCTAAGAAGGAAGAGGGCAGAGAGAAAAGGGGGGACAGAGAGAGAGAGAGAAAAAAAAGGAAGGACTGAGGAAGGGACAGAGACTGGCCTCCACCAAAAAACTGGAGCCATTAAATATCTGATCTTTAGACTCATAGTCCCGTAATAACACATTTCCCTGCATTTCATGGCTGCTGTCAAACATGTCATTAATCTTGTTTACCACAGCTATCCATTGACCAATCAAGGTTGGATCAGCACTGCATTTTCTCTTATAACCAATTATAGAACTTAAAATAGACCAAAAAATTGTTCTTTGGACATTTTTTCTAATTGTCTACCTAGTTAACCTGCTTTTTGCAGGTTATTTTGTTCCACCTAAAAAAAATTGTGGATGCTTACTTCTGATTGGCTCCTTTTTTTTTTTTTAATCTAACCTTCTTGCAGGCACTGATTTCCTATATCTTGATTCCACATTGTAAGATCTCTAAATGGATATTTCTCAGCTAGACTGCATTTGGACATCCCAATTATCTCTAATTTTCTATTTCTGTGTCCCTCAATGGAGGATAAAAGAATACATTTTGCCCCAAGGCATGATGTTCATGCGGTGGGCTAGCTTAAAGTAGAGTTCCAGTTACCCCCCCCCCCCCTTCCCAAACATTTTTTTTAAAGACTACTCTGTAATTGTCAAAACCTGTAAATGAAAATTTTTAACATGTCAAATTTATTGTCCGGTTCCATTTTGGCTGTGGGCATCTGAAGCCCTCCTGTGTTAATTTTCTGGACTACTGTGCATGTGCAGTAATGCCTCAGTCTTACTGACTGGTTGCTATAGCAATGTCGGCTTCGGCCTGTTGTAGCGGGTGCTGTCAAGCCCCATCCCCCACCAGTAAAGTGACAGGGCCAGTGGGCTGCAGCTCAGCACCATTCAGGCAGCAAGCGATGTGACGGGGGGAGGAGAATGTCAGAATGTTTCCCCCCGATCGCCCCCCTCCTCTTCTGTCATCGGAGAAGAGAAAGCGGCTCTCTCATCCATTTGCGTCATCTGCAAATAACGTGAGATTTCGGCAGTAGGCAATTTGCAAGGACTCCTGGGATACATGGCGCCACCATCCCAGGGACCCTGGCAAAACGCCTAGGCGAGGAAGGGCGGAAGTCAAGGAGAAATAAAAGAAAAACTGTATTTCTAGGCAGAAAATATTTAATAAAAATGCCAATGTGAAAAGAATGAGCCAAGGAGATGGAATATAGAGAAAGTTCAGAAAATGGGTGTAACTCTGCTTTAATATTTTTATTACCCCAGTGTTCATACCTCCTAAAGGTAGCAATATACCCATTATCTATGATTCCTGTCCTTTACTGGTCTTCAAAAAAAAAAAAAAAAAAGAGGCTTTTAAGGACAATACAAAAATCTAATTTATAAACCGATAATATATACAACAAATTATGCCTTTTTCATTTTCTGGCTATGGTATCTGGCACATAAGACTAAGGCACACTTTTTTCAACTGCCCCTGAACTCATTCCATGTTATCTTATGTGTACATGTACACAGGTTCGTTTACTGACGTTTTATTAAAGGCAAAAAAAAATAGTTAAGACGCTAAACGCGGCAACCCGCGTTTCGTTTATAGGCGTTTTTGGTTATTTAAAAAAAATATATCTTTTTTGAAACGCTTCTAAATGCAAACGCAGAAAAACGACGTTAAACGCAGCATGTAATTGCAGCAAAACAGACATTTTAAACGTGGGTTACTATCTGTCAAGTTAAATCGTTCAGGAGAGGTTGTAAAAACGTCCCGTGTACACAAAGCCTAAATGTACAGAACAAAATTGCAGCTGAAATTACTTATATTTTTGGAGTTTAATCCTTAACTTACCTGTCAGATGCTACATTTATTTGCGATAACTGTACTTTAGAACACCGTTTACATTTCAGGGATGGTAACCTTACAAATAATACAAGACCTTGTCTCCTAAGAATAAGAAACTACAAAGTTTGTAATATTAACAAGCCAGATTTTATTTTGGTTTTATACACATTTTCATACATTGTACACAAAAAAAAAAAATGAGCCATCTTTTATTTTGCTACTCAGCCCTGTCACCTGACAGTTCATGGTGTGGTTTTCACAATAATGAGACCTAAATATAATTAAATAATTTATTTCCTTTTTGAAGATATTTCATTTACTGCCTACTGGTATGAGTCCTAAGTAACTTAATGATTGGCAGAATCTAACATGACAGTCCATACTTTTTTTTTTTTATTGTTTTTCTTGCAAATGACATCCTTTGTAAACTGGAACGAGCCACCCCTGTCAGTTATGGATTCTTGTTTCTCGAACATTAGTCACAGATCAATTTTACAGTTTGACATTCCTTGGCCAACAATGGGTGTCTACCTATTGTTATTGCTGTGATGCTACATCTCACGGTCAAGTATGATGAAAATATATGCAACATAGTTTGTTGTTGGAAGGCTATGATTTGGGTTCATTGTAGAGAAACGTACAAAAAGAAAACCGGGAATGGGCTGACATGGCAAAGTTGAACGGGTAATGTTGTAGGCTTTTTCTGTCCCTCTGAAAAATGTGGTTTCAGGAAGACTGCATTATATTAGCCCTTCCAGTGTAGATATTGATAGATATTGTTTTTTTTTTTTAGTGTTTAGAACACACACAGCAGCCACGTTTTCATCTTGAGCAGAGTTGGACCTCTCTCTTGTCTCCAAACACCTTGTCTTGAGAGGGTCAACCCTATCATGCTTTGCTCAGGCGTATATAGTGTCCTTAGGGTATACAGCGGTGCCCAACACTGCAGTCACACCAACAAGTCTGTTTCAAACAAATATCTGTATTCGTTCCCGGATAGCTTGCCTACAGATAGGGCATGAATTGAGGGATGTACTGCATTCTGTGCAGGAACCATGGCCACACTGAAACACAAGCTTGATGTGACTGTCGATGCAGATAGGACAGGTGATCCGTTCCTCCATCTGACGATATCTGTTCTGAAGCTCTTCCATCATCTTTCGCGTGTCTGAAGCTTCTTGGCTGGGAATGCCATCCACCTCTGTGCTGTCTGAAAAACAGTTCACAAAACAAAATCAGTATCTGCAATTTGGGTCTCTGCTTTTTTTTTAGCTCTGGAAGTCGCTGGTTTAAATGTTGAACGTTATCTTGAGAATTTGTAATTTTCCGTTGATATTAGAGGTAAAATGTACAAGCCTGCATACTCCTACTGTGGTAGTTATTCTATATTCCACCTAAATATTCAAGTTATATTTTGAAGGATAAATCTGCAAGAATAGAAACGCCTTAAGGCGGTTAGGTGCAAAAAGCTAGGATCTCTGGCAAAGAGCTGAATACATGACTTTAATCTGTCCAGAATAGGTTTCAGATTTGTTACAAAGCACTGTTGAATTGAAAGACGCTAATACCGCGTACACACGATCAGTCCATCCGATTAGAACGGACCGTTGTCATAGGTTAACCGATAAAGCTGCCTGATGGTCCGTCGTGCCTACACACCATCAGTTAAAAAACCGATCGTGTCAGAACGCGGTGATGTAAAACACAACGATGTGCTGAAAAAAACGAAGTTCTATGCTTCCAAGCATGCGTCGACTTGATTCTGAGCATGCATGGATTTTTAACCGATGGACGTGCCTACTAATGATCATTTTTTTTCCCCATCGGTTAGGAAGCCATAGGTTAATTTTAAAGCAAGTTGGCTTTTTTTTTAACCTAAGGTTAAATAACCTATGGGGCCTACACACGATCGGTTTGGACCGATGAAAACGGTGTGTGTACGAGGCCTTACTCTCTTGGAGATCCAGTTGAAAGATATCTACTCTTTAATTCCCAGTCTGGCCATTGTGAAGGCACTCAATCGCCCTCTTGAATTATTTATATCCCAAAGTATACCTGTATTGATAAAAACATGTAGGCTGGAATTGCTAACCGCCTTGTGAAATTGGTAGTTAATTGGCTGTTTCTGGTTTCAAAACATTCAGTAACTGAGCTGCAATAAGCATTCAGAAAAGGTGTATTGTATACATGTGGGTCAGCAACAAGTACTGAAACCATTCGATCAGCACAGAAGTCAGACAACTGGTAGTATGAAAGAAGAGGCCAGCAAATACAGCATACATGTTCCCTTATTGATATGCTGTAATCTGTGTACACATAATAAATACTGTGAGGATTTGATTTGTTTATAGTCAACGCACGAGCAGAACATTCAGCTATGAGTAAACACTGAAGTTAGTGTGAAACGCGTCAGCTGTCCTAGGTTCCGTTGCTGTGACTTGTAGTGCCTGTTTCCAGTTTTTTACATTAAAGTTACGTTGGATTGGAGTGCGGCTGTCCTGATCATCTTTTGTTCTTATTTGCCATGTTCATTGCTAGCACCCTCAGTTTCCGAGAAGAAGATTGCACCCAACAAGACCTGCCTGGAGCGGCAATCTCTGTCTCTTTACGAGCAGAACATTCTTGGAAGAAGTGATCAGACAGATTGGGGAACCATTATGGGACCCAAAAAGTGGGTGCCATAAGTTGGCTGTAACAAACCTCCCACAAGGCTATCAGCCTGTCATACACTCCAGCCGGATATCACGGATACTTCAGCTGGATGAACCCATCTATGGCTCAGTAACAGTCTGCAGGAACCCTGTGCAAAAGTCCCTACAGGGCAATCAGCCAAAAGCATTACTGGCCATTTGTAAGAAGGGGTCCAGTACTGCTGGTAAGCAGGCATTTGTACTATTTTCGTGGCAGTGTCTCTGGTGGTCAGCTGCACATGGAATTATGAACTGACTGTGTGTGAGTCTGGCTGGGATTTAAGTGTGCTAATGTGACAAAGTTTTATCTTTAACCCTAAATAAGAAAATATTGTGTTGCGCTGATAATCAAGTAAAAAATTGCATACATATATATATATACACACCATATACATAAATAAGAACCCCCTACACCTCAAATCAGGGAGGTATATGTGCAAAAGATAAACAAAAACCACTCAAAAACTATAATGTGAAAAAATTCAAATAGAACCAGCAAAAATAGTTCATGGAAAAAACACAGTTCAGTACATAGGCTAATAGGAGACAGGTGTGAGATCCACAGTCCTTTGGTGTGCAGCTGTCATTATAGCAAAAAAATAAATAAAAAAAAAATATAAAACCTTTTCCTTCTGGACTCCCCGATTAACACAGGATATCAGCCGCTCATAAGGAGAAAAGAAAGATATATGGTGCAAATAACGTAATAAAATGGGAAATGAACCCTGCAATACAATGATTGCACTCACGGAACCTCGATGGTAAAAAGGCTCAACTGCAATCAGTCATTGAACGCCGCTCAGTGCTACGATCTCCTCAGAAGGACGGATTCGACCGTCGATCGCGTCACTCGGCTTCTCCCCCACGCGTATCGTCAATAGCCACTTGACTTATTCATGGGTTCTGAATGAATAAGTCAAGTGGCTATTGACGATACGCGTGGGGGAGAAGCCGAGTGACGCGATCGACGGTCGAATCCGTCCTTCTGAGGAGATCGTAGCACTGAGCGGCGTTCAATGACTGATTGCAGTTGAGCCTTTTTACCATCGAGGTTCCGTGAGTGCAATCATTGTATTGCAGGGTTCATTTCCCATTTTATTACGTTATTTGCACCATATATCTTTCTTTTCTCCTTATGAGCGGCTGATATCCTGTGTTAATCGGGGAGTCCAGAAGGAAAAGGTTTTATATTTTTTTTTTTTTTTTGCTATAATGACAGCTGCACACCAAAGGACTGTGGATCTCACACCTGTCTCCTATTAGCCTATGTACTGAACTGTGTTTTTTCCATGAACTATTTTTGCTGGTTCTATTTGAATTTTTTCACATTATAGTTTTTGAGTGGTTTTTGTTTATCTTTTGCACATATACCTCCCTGATTTGAGGTGTAGGGGGTTCTTATTTATGTATATGGTGTGTATATATATATATGTATGCAATTTTTTACTTGATTATCAGCGCAACACAATATTTTCTTATTTATTCACTTTGGTTTTGTGCACCTCACGTGTCTGCAGCTTATCTTTAGTATTTTATATGGTTTTAGTAATAGCGCTGTAGTACCTTTTTACATATTATCTTTAACCCTGTTCTTCCTCACCGTCAGATGATCGCGGGTATCCCCGCGGCGATCCAGTCCGCGGGACCCGTGGGTGCCATGCTGTCGACGTATATAGTCGTGCGCTGGTCGGCAAGCAGTTAAACAAAATCTCCTTAAAATTGAGCTGATGATATTCCCTCCTGCCTGTGCCCCCCTCCATGACTTTTCCATCAAAATCAATAATGCAACCTTAAATCCCTCCTCTCACACCAATGATACTAGGTGTAATCCTAGACCATGACCTATCCTTTCAGTCACAAATCCAAAAGTTGTCAAATGCTTGTAGACCTCACCTCCGTAACATCTCTAAAATTCACCGCTTTTAAACTAATGAAACCACCAAGCTACTCATTCACTCACTTGTTATTTCTCGCCTTGACTATTGCAACTCCTCCTCGTAGGCCTACCTCTGCATAGGCTATCCCCTCTTTAGTCTATCATGAATGCTGCTGCCAGACTCCTCTACTTTACCAACTGTCTCTGCCACTCCTCTCCGCCAATCCCCACACTGGCTGTGTTAACAGTCCTCAACATTGTCCATTTCTTTGTGCTTCTTCAACAGAGCCTGAACAGCACATCTTGAAACCCTAGTCTGCTTTGAAATCTTTCCCTAGGAGAGACATTGCTGATGCAGCATAACTCCCTCATGTCTTGTTGCTTTGCTCCGTATTGCTATGGTGTATGATCTGTGTCAAACCTGGGTTGCTGTGTTGGGGTCCTCCACCTAGGGAGACCAGACTTTGTCAAATTTAGTCAGGCAGACTTTGCTGTTATAAGTGGCCTTGTAGAATGATAGGGCAGATATTATAAAAGATTTCGGGACCACCAATGAATCACAATCACTTTCCTGGCATAGAATAATAAGCTTAGTAGTGTTCTAGTGGCTTTTCTGTGGGCCAAGACTTAGTAAACAGATATCCAGGTAAAGAGGTATCTGGATATTAGGGACACGTAGAATTTCTTGCATAAATATGGGACCAATAACTGCATTTTTCTGCACAGGGCCAGAGGATGAGAGTAAAATCGGCATTAGGATCACTGCATCACCAACGCACTGCTGGTTGATCGGCAGAAAATGTAACCAGTCTCTCCTGAGTAAGGTAGCAGAGGTAAAATGTTGTTAAATTGTATGTCCTTGGTGGAGATCAATTGCTGGAACAGATAATCCCACACAGCCTCCCAATCGTTATCAAGACTAGGGACATCTCATGACCACGTTTTTTTTTTTTTTACGTTTTTCTACATTTATGTAATCCCTGCAAGATGGGCTGTTGCAAGGCCTTGTATAAAGTAGAGTGGGCCTTGGGCAAGGGCTCAACTCGCATGAGAGATTCCATACTAGATGTGAATAGGGTGATGTTGGGTCAAATGAAATTGAGAAGCACCTGCAGGAAACAGTTGAAGATAATGAAAACAAAATACCAGCAAGGTGGAGAATATTTAGATTGTAACACCATGGGATTGATTTACTAAAGGCAAATAATTTGTGCACTGCAAGTGCAGCTGCTCTAGATCTGAGGGGTACATGCAAGGAAACAGCATTTTTGCTTGCACATGATTGGATGATAGAAATCAGCAGAGCTTCCCCTCAGACCTAGCACAACTGCACTTGTAGTGCAAAGTATATTTGCCTTTAGTAAATCAACCTCCATGATGGCATTTTGTTATCAACAAACAAGTCCCTTTAATGCCTATATTGCTGGTTACAGCAACTGAAAAAAATTAGAGAGATTCAGATTGTTCCAGAAGTGTATATTTGGAGACCGTCGGCCAAAATCAGCAGCTGAGAGTACCTTATACCTATTCCAAGCTTTAATAGTCACTCTCATGGTTACAGGTAAAGGGTATGGGGCACGGAAGCCCCTGGAAATGAGAGATTGTAGTGCCTCATATGGACCTAAAATAGCTGCCTCTACCTCTCTCTTCAAAACACTCCTCCTCATGCCTCTAATTAAATAAATTGGGGGGTCCAATTTGCAAAATGTGGTCATTTTGTAGGTGTTTCTCCTGTCCTGGCACTTCAGGGCCTTGAGAAATGTGATAGGTAGGAGAGCAAATGCATTTTCACATGGTCTAAATTATATAAACGTATTTGTTTTTCTACCAAAGAAATGTAGCAGAATACATTTTGTAGAGACAGATTATTGAAGTTTATTTTAATTTTTTTTCATTATACAGTACAATTTCCTCAGTTTAGGCCGATACGTATTCTACATATTTTTGGTAAAAAAAATTGCAATAAACCGTTATTATTTGGTTTGCGCAAAAGTTATAGCATTTACAAAATAGGGGATAGTTTTATGGCATTTTTATTAATATATTTTTTTTTTACTAGTAATGGCGGTGATCAGCGTTTTTTTTTTTTTTTTGTGACGGCGACATTATGGCAGACACATCGGACACTTTTGGGACCATTGTAATTTTCACAGCAAAAAGTGCTATAAAAATGCACTGATTACTGTGAAAATGACAATGGCAGTAAAGGGGTTAAGTGTGTCCTATTGTGTGTTTCTTACTGTAGGGGGGCGTGGCTGGACGTGTGAAGTCACTGATCGTCGTTCTCTATGACAGGGAACAGACGATCAATGACAAGCCACAGAGAAAAACGGGGAAGGTTTGTTTACACTCACCTCTCCCCGTTCTTCAGCTCCTGTGACCCGATTGCGGGACACCGGGTCCCGCGTGCGTGGTCACGGAGCTTCGGACCGAGTCGCGAGTGCACCGTGCGCGACCCACGGCTGGGCACTTAAAGGGCAACGTACCTGTACGTGCTTGTGCCCAGCCGTGCCATTCTGCCGACGTATATCGGCATTAGGCGGTCCTCAAGTGGTTAAATACCACCAAAGGAAAGCTCCATCTGTTTAAAAAAAACAGTGATTGTCAGTCAAAGCATTACGGTGCTGAAAACTGTGTCCTGGACTGGAAGAGGGTTTAAGATGCCAGTCTTCAAGTGGTTAAAAACTGTGAATGTCAAAAAGTGCCTGAAATTGGGTTATACGATTTTAAGAACAGAGTTAGACAGTTGTAAAGCGGTAGATCAGAAGCAGCACTTTATAAACATATTATGCTGCTAATGAGGTATGCAAGGACATGTGCTGTTTATTTTTTCCCTCATGTAAGCTTGAAGGTCTGTCTACCCCCCCAAAAAAACATTACTATTTCCCTGTATCTTTCATTTCTACAACCCCTGTCTGTATTACCAAACATATGACAGCATGGTAAGCTGCTGACAGACAGCCACACTATTTAAAAGGCAAAGTTCATCCAAAAGCAGTTTTTCCATTACGAGTTGCATCAATGTTTAGCTGCTGGGGTTTGGAGGTCATTCAATCAGAGCTGCTAGCTCTCTCCAACAATCTCCCCACCTACAGTGAAATTCTGGAAACCCATCTACACATGAATTAAAGTGTACCTGCTTCGTATCCCCTTACCAACAATGCAAGTCTTCCAATTGGCTAGAAAAGACCAGGGCATTTATTTAGGGAGGTAGGGTGTAGCCAAGGTTCAGCCTCTAAAAAAGGAACTACCAAGCACCAAAAATTCAGCTTTGGCAGATGGACAGTCATTGATTGTATGCTTATCTTGGTGTACTCTTATTATATCCCCTTAAATTACTTTATATCACTACAAGATAGATCCTAGCACAAGAGAGAAACTCAGCTCTACCGCTATATAGTATAGTTGGTGTGTAGAGTAATCGGTGCTCTAGCTAATTAAGCTCACAAGTGATCCCTAGAAAGTACAGGCCGGCAACTCGACAGCTTCTCCATCGAAAATATTTATTGACGCATTACAGCAGTAACATCATCCAAAAAACTGACGCGTTTTGGACTTGGGCCTTCATCAAAGCCCTGCACTAAGAACTACTAGGAGTTGTCTGTCAGGGACAAAGTCCTGTGACCAAAACTACCACCACCTTTATGTTATGTCACAATGGTCATTACACAGTATTACTTTATCTTCATGGATACCTAAACATTAAGTTAGCTTGACTATGGTTCTCCTAGATTGTAAGCTCTAGCGAGCAGGGCCCTCTGATTCCTCTTGTACCAAATTGTAATGTAACTGTAATGTCTTCCTTCATTTTGTTAAGCGCTGCGCAAATGCACTATATAAATCCTGTATAATAATAATCTTCATCAATACCTAAACATTAAATAAGCTTGTCTGGACAGCTGCACTCTGAAAAAAACTTTCGGTGGCCTTTTATTGGTAAAAAAACTTTAAACACCACACATCACAGCAAAAATAGGGGATGCAGCTGATGCGTTTCACACTATTGATTAGTGCTTAGTCATAGCTTATGACTAAAGCACTAACCAATAATTTGAGTCATAAGCTATGACTAAGCACTAATCAATAGTGTGAAACGCGTCAGCTGCATCCCCTATTTTTGCGGAGTGCGGCTGTCCAGACATTCTTTCTAATTTTGCTTTGTGCATTTCCGGCACCTGGGCTTTTCTGAGAGGACACGGATTGTTTCCATACACCCATCTGGAGCGGTAACTTAATTTCTCTATTAAATAAGCTTGACTATGGTTCTAACCCTTCCCACACAGTCCAAAATATAAAAACATTTGTTTTACTTCTACTTTACAGCAGCATTAAACCCAAAAGCAAACATTTATTATATTGCAGCTTACCAATTTATAGATGTGATTGCTCCATTTGTTTCCTTTTTTAGTTTTTTTTTTATTGTATATTGTTTTTCAAAAACAAGCTCCCCAGCGTAATGCATCAGTTTACATGGATAAAACAAACCACTCAACACTGGCAGGGGTGATTAAAATGATCGGCTTTTATTTATTCGTGCAAAACCTTCTCCCAAAAGGAAACCATGGTTTGCTGTAACTGATGTGGGCCCTGAAGTTTGGCTTCAATTTGCTAGTGTATCTAAATCTGCTATTACATTCAACAGTGCCCCTCACCTCAGACTGACAATGCTGCTGTGTGCTGTGCTCATTGATTGAGAATTGTGTTTTACTAATACTAGAGTTGTGTTACTGGCCAGCTCACCAGGTGAAAACAGAGGGAAAAGTAAGCTGCAATGTAGAACATGTTTTGGCTTTAATAAGTAAGAGCCTCCATTTTCAGAAAACTCATTCACATATACGGTCACATGTCCCAGTGCTATGTACTCACCTTGCCTAAGCTTTTTGGTGATTGTCACCTGGCATTTTATGCATTTCTTCATTCTTCTGGAACATTCTGAGAAAACAAAAAGAATACATCATGCTGGTAACTGGTGCCACCTTTCTTCACAAGAAAATAGGAATTTTGACATACAGTACAGCACACAGGAATTGATTCTTAGGCAACTGGATGTACCCAAATCAAGGAGGTGGGCAACAAAACTGCAAAACTGCAGCAACAGCGTGACTGGACATCTTTAATGCAGGGTTTGACAAATTTGCTTGGAATCTAGGAGCCAGCTAAAAAAGTTAGGAGCCAGAAAACGCGCCCCGTCCCCGACGAGCTCACACGCAGAAGGGAACACATACGTGAGTAGCGCCCGCATATGTAAACGGTATTCAAACCACACATGTGAGGTATCGCTGCGATCGTTAGAGCGAGAGCAATAATTCTAGTTCTAGACCTCCTCTGTAACTCAAAACATGCAACCTGTAGAATTTTTTAAACGTCGCCTATGGAGATTTTAAAGGGTAAAAGTTTGTCGGCATTCCACGAGCGGATGCAATTTTGAAGCGTGACATGTTGGGTATCAATTTACTCGGCGTAACATTATCTTTCATAATATAAAAAAAAAATTGGGCTAACTTTACTGTTCTCTTATTTTTTAATTAAAAAAAGTGTATTTTTTCCCCAAAAAAAGTGCGCTTGCAAGACCGCTGCGCAAATACGGCGTGACAGAAAGTATTGCAACGATCGCCATTTTATTCTCTAGGGTGTTAGAATAAAAAATATATATATAATATATTTTATATATATCATATATTTTAAGGTTTGGGGGTTCTAATTAGAGGGAAGGATATGGCAGTGAAAACAGTGAACAATTACACATTAGAACTGGTTTTACTTGTAATTCCAACGGCCACCACCAGATGGCGCCAGGTCACAGAAGGAAGTTTGGAACTTCACAAGGCCGCGGCCTCAATTACCGGCCGTCGCGGGCCCGCTGCGATCGCGAGGTGGGGGTGCACGGAGACACAGGATCTTGTGCCTCCGTGCGCCCCCACCTCCCCCGCCACGCGATCGCAGCGGGCCCGGGTCTGGGTGCCACAACCCATGGACCATCGCCCTGGACCTAGATAGCACTCTGAGGCTCAGCCACTCGTTGCACTATATATCAAGGTGAGCACCAAACACAAGATTCACTATCTGAAGCAAACATTACAGGCCAGCGCCGCTGTTGTGAATTCTGGGTACAGATTCCAAGATCTACATTCATGATAACCAATCTGGAAACTGCTAGTGAGCCATAAGGGGATAAGCAGTCAGATCTTGATCCTAAAAGTGTCAGTCGAAAATAAGGAAACCCGGTGAAGCGCACGTAAAAATAAAAAAGTCTTCTCTGACAAGGGGTACATCACCTAAAGATGTTAGCAAAAAACTGTAGCCTCGCTGAGTGACACAGGTCACTTCCCCACTTTCTCTGTGATCTCCATACTGCTAATGAAACTGGACCATCATGGAGTGGGTGGGGTTTATATGGCTACACTGTGGGCCAGTGTCCAGCAAAACTTTTGCTAGTGTCTAATCACCTGAAAACAGCGGCCCCATAACCCATGGTGTAAGAATCAACACCTATGTCTTGTACTGCACGTTAAAATATTAATTTACAATAATTTAAGGTCTGTCAACCTTGTCATAATTCAGCTGTGTTCATTCATAGGCTTTTTACAGTGCCCTCTATGGTTGACACTACACTGTCCACAATGAAAACCATGGTACTAAAATAGTGGGGTTTCCAGTATTGGGGTGGATCCCTGCTGTGATGTAGAGGTTGGATGTTGGGTGTAAGGTTACTACAAATCCAAGTGGGCCCATAGCAATTTTTATTACACTTCCTCTCCTGTAAAAGCAATGTCCATGGTGGTGGGTAAGAGTCAAATAACTACTCTATTAGAGAACTACCCTGCAGACTTAGCATGTTCTCCAGAAAAAGCTTCATATGCAGTGAATATAGAGGACACCAAAGGAGATTTGTACATTACAGAAGGAAAAAAATAAATTCACAACAGGACAACTTTTAAGGTTGGTTAGAATTGTATGCTCTCTAGTTAAAGGGTTGCTTTAACAAACCAGGTCACATGTCCTTAAGACAATGCATGACACCAGGTCCTTCCTGACAGCCTTTGCTGTGAAACAAAACACTTACCTGTAAAGATCCACAGGTGAGCAAAGCACTCTAGACAGTGGTAACATTATCCTCTTCCTATCACCAATGCTTATACGGTTACAGACAACCCCCCCCCCCCCCACAAGCATCATGGCAGGTCACCTAGCCCCTTGTTAGCTATTGGTATAGCTAAGCCTGGAGCACCATCAGTCTATTCTGACTCACTGATAGACGGCCTTTAGTATCATGGGATCAGAGGATACTGGCCTGGGGAGGCAACATCTCACGTTTGTGGGAGGTGGTGGGGAGATTAGATCGCACCACAGAGTATCAGGGAGCTGTCAGTCAGTCGTGGAGAACGTCTAATGCCGCATACAGACGGTAATTTTTTGCGATGGAAAAAAAATGAAGTTTGAAGTGATGAAAAAAAAAACGAAATTTTTGAAACTTCATTTTCA
Organism: Rana temporaria; assembly: GCF_905171775.1. NCBI lineage: Eukaryota > Metazoa > Chordata > Amphibia > Anura > Ranidae > Rana > Rana temporaria. Next base: position 100,413,364 of record NC_053498.1, on the reverse strand, counting down.
AAAACGATGTAGCATACACACCATCGTTTTGAAAAATGATGAACAAAGTGACGGCACTCTAAAGGGAAAGTTCTATTCGCCTTGAGGCTGCTTTTAGCTGGTTACTTGTTAGTAAAAGACGTTTCGTGCTTTTTTGTCTGTTACAGCGTGATGAATGTGCTTACTCCATTATGAATGGTAGTTTTACCTCCCGTCTCAAAACTTGCTTCTGGGCATGTGCGGGTTTAAAACGTAATTTTTGCCCACACACGATCATTTTTTATGACACAAAAAATGACATTTTAAAAAATTCGAGCATGTTCGAATTTTTTTTTTGTCATTTTTCAGAAGACATAAAATGACATTTTGCCCACACACGATCATTTTAAATGACATTTTTAAAAATGTCATTTTATTTCATCACAAAAAATGACCGTCTGTACGCGGCATTAGAGTCCAAGGCTATCTTCAGTTATGTCACTATACAGAGATCGCTCTATGACCAATGATCTTACCTTCACACACTATGCTGTGATGGCAAGGAAAGAAGCTGATGAGCACTGCAAGCTCTGAGCATACCAGGCACTCGGCAGGACTGGTAGAAGTGGGCAGGCTTAGGTTGGTCATGGTGTTAGGGGTGGTGTGTACCCTGCGAAGGGTGCAGCTGATGGTAGCGGAATCTGACTCAGCTTGTTGCTCCCTGTAATTAAAATAAGAGGCAAAATAGCACGTTATTTGAAATGTCACAACACACTACCCCTAAAAGATGAGCACGAATGTAACACAGCATAAGTAATATGATAACATCTTTGTTTTTCAGGGGAACATATAAAGTTGAAACTACATGAAAGGGAGAAGAAGGCAAAGAAAACATTGCAAATTCATCAAAGAACACTGCAGTATATTATATCCTAGTCATTTTTCCTTGTGTTTTGAATAGTGTGATAAGGTTATAATCTGTCTCAGGTTTTAAACTAGATGCACTCCCAGCCTTAAACATGATGTGCCCTGCCCCAATCCTTCTGTTCCACAGGCCGCATATACGTCATAGTATGACTGAACATACATCCCCTCCAGATTCTATTTAATTAAAACATTGCAAGTTTTGGTGAAGTCCTTTAAACGCTAATACAAAGAAAGTAAAAAATATCATGACGACTATGTATCATTGCAGTGACTTTTTTATGCCCTAAGCATCCTTGTAGTCCTTAGGACTTCGATCAAAGAGACACGTTTTTAGAATTTAAATAGAGAATGGAGGATGGTGCTGATCATTCATCTGGTGTGTGTGTTTCATAAATTCTCTTTGCTTGTCCTGGATTCCATTGTCTGCAGGACAGAAATAAAGGGGAATCTCCTCAACACGGACACCGCAATAAACATGAGATTTACTATTACACTTCACACAGCCACCAATAAACATTATACGCAAGTTCTAAACCTTCCCAAAAACAATCCACTATTTCTGAGGCCTCGTACACACGACAGAGATTCTCGGCAGAATTCGCCGAGAAACTCGGTCAAAACCCGGATTCTGCCGAGAATCTCTGTCGTCTGTACAGTTTTGGCTCGATGGAGCCGCCGAGGAACTCGACGAGAAAATAGAGAACATGTTCTCTATTTTCTCGTTGTCCTCGTTCTTCTATGGGAGAAGCCGGCCCGCCGAGCTCCTCGGCGGCTTCATCCCAAAACTCGACGAGGAACTCGACGTGCCAAGCACGTCGAGTTCCTCTGTCGTGTGTACGGGGCCTTAGTTGTTTGTTTCTTAAAGTGGAGTTCCACCCATAAATATAACATTACAATTAAATTTTTTTTTTAGATGCCTTCAAAGTGTTGTTGCTAGGCAGAATAGTCCATCTTCCCACTTCCTGCACCTAGGTGCTTAAGCTTCCTAACCTACACCGCACAGACTCCTGGGAATGTAGTGGGTGTAACTTTCCAGGAGTCTGTGCACTCCCCAGTCTCGAAGAATCATGTGACTTGAACAGTACAGGTGGTGAAACCTGATCTGAAACCTAATACACTGCTTGTGCAGCACTGAGCATGTGCGAGATCTGCAAGGCTGAAATCCAGGAAGTCATACAGTCTGGCTTCATGATGCCCACACTTAAGATGGAACCCAATCAATTTGTATTTTATAAAGTGTCTAAATGCTGTAACAACCTAACAAAACGGACCTTAGTTTACAGACTAACTTTACTAGAATACATTAAGCTTGTGTATTACAGGGGTATTTATATTTAAAAAGTGAAATTGAGGCCGGAACTCTGCTTTAAATACTTTTCCTGCAAGGCTAGTTAAAAACACCTGAACATATTAAAAAATACGGGGGTTTGGTCACACTATATGGTCAAATAGTGCTAAGCCCACTTACTGCGACAAAGTACCCCAAATTAGTGGGTCCTAACATAGTAATAGAATGAAAGAACCTGTGTCTCAACCATGGGAGATAAACTCCTCTATATGGGATAATTGAAGGGATTCCTCCTATGCACTGGTGGCCACAAAATGTGTCATTTTTAAATTGTGTGCACTATAATCAGTTTTGTATTGTCTTTGGTCTTGTAGCACCATCTTAGATGTATAGAATTTTTAGGGTGTACACACCCCCCCAAGTATGTTTTTGTATGTTGTATTGACCCTGACCAGGTCTCTTGGGGTAGAGCACCCCTCCTCATTACCTCTTTTTAGTGGCCACCAGAGGAGTTTATCTCCCAAGGTTGAGACACTAAGGTTCTTTCATTCTATTACTAGGTTACTATTTCGTGGGTACACTGTCGCAGTAAGTGGGCTTAGCACTATATGACTATATAGTGTGACCAAACCCCCGTATTTTTGAATATGTTCAGGTGTTTTTAACTAGCCTTGCAGGATAAATTTAATTTTTGCATGTGTGCGCTATAATCTGTTTTGTACTGTCTTTGGTCTTATAGCAGCACCTTCTTGGATGTATAGCATTTTTAGGGTGTGCCCCCCAAGTATGTTTTTGTATAGTCTACAGCAGGGGTCTCAAACTCAAATTACCTGAGGGCAACAAGACAAGTTTTCATATGCCATGGGGGGCCGCATGCAAACTTTCAAACTTCAAAAACAACAGTACTGGTGTCAGCGAACACATTATTAACCCCAGCACTGGTGTCAGCGAGCGCATTATTACCACCAGCATTGGTGTAAGTCAGGGTTTGACAAATTTGCTTGGAATCTAGGAGCCAGCTAAAAAAGTTAGGAGCCAGAAAACGCACCCCGTCCCGACGAGCTTGCGCGCAGAAGCGAACACATACGCGAGCAGCGCCCGCATATGTAAACGGTGTTCAAACCACACATGTGAGGTATCGCCGCGATTGGTAGAGCGAGAGCAATAATTCTAGCCCTAGACCTCCTCTGTAACTTAAAACATGCAACCTGTAGATTTTTTAAACGTCGCCTATGAAGATTTTAAAGGGTAAAAAAGTTTGTCGGCATTCCACAAGCGGACGCAATTTTGAAGCGTGACATGTTGGATATGAATTTACTCGGCGTAACATTATCTTTCATAATATTAAAAAAAATGGGGATAACTTTACTGTTGTCTTATTTTTTAATTAAAAAAAGTGTAATTTTTTCCCAAAAAAGTGCGCTTGTAAGACCGCTGTGCAAATACGGCGTAACAGAAAGTATTGCAACTATCGCCATTTTATTCTCTAGGGTGTTAGGATAAAAAATATATATAATGTTTGGGGGTTCGAATTAGAGGGAAGAAGATGGCAGTGAAAATAGTGTAAAATGACATTAGAATTGCTGTTTAACTTGTAATGCTTAACTTGTAATACCAACGGCCACCACCAGATGGCGCCAGCTTACATCTGGTGGTAATAACTTGTAATACCAACGGCTCACCACCAGATGGCGCCAGCTCCCCCCACTTCCGCCCTGCCTGCGGGCCATTTATAACTGGTCCGCGGGCAGCAAATGACCCGCGGGCCGGTACTTTGAGACCACTGGTCTACAGCAACATCTGTAGTCTGCAAACATTTTATTTTACGAATTGTGTCAATACAGTATGATTTTATCTGAGGACATGTCACAGGTTGAGACGGAACAATACTTATTGTGTCTGCAGTTTGCTGGTTATGTTGGTACAGCTCTGACTGTGTCTGCAGATATGTTGCTGGTTGTGTTAGTATGTATGGCACGGGCGGTGTGTGTGGATAAATTGCATCATACGGTATTATTTGTGTCTGTGGATATGTTGCTGGTTGCATCAATAAAGTACTTTTTGTGTCCGAGGACATTTTGCTTTTTGGGTTGTCTGCCTTTTGAGCCAACCCATTAACTCCAGCCCTAAAACAAACCTATATATCAGGAAAGTCTGAGAACAACCAGAAGCCTTTTATCTGCATATTTGTGGCAGGCCAATGATTCAAAGCACTGAAGCAAAAGGGCCAGCCTGGCTGAAAGGCAAAAGTCGCAATCACACATCTCATCCTTTTATGCAGAACTGCTGAAAGGCACCTGTGTGGTATTTTTATAATAGAAACCATCTCATCAAGTATAAATTAAATATTTTATGTCACTCCAGGCGAAATCAGGCTGCATACTTCACAATCACATCTCAGACGCTGGCTTGGCTCATCGCCACCAAAGCCATTTATTGTACCAGCAATAGGAATGCTGCACACCAAGATGAAAAATAATATTCTTCCCATTAAATAGCCAGCAAGGACAAGTTAAATGATGACATGTTTTGCACTAGGCATGGCACTTTCTCAAAGAATTACTCTTTCATTTGTTGAGAAAGCACTGAGCCTAGTATAAAGCATGTCAGAAAACAATTTGCCCCTGCTGTCTTGTATTTTAATTATTGGAGACTATTATTCTGCGACTCAATACATGGCATTGTTGCTGGTACAACTGATTAGATACAAGTAGGGTCCCTGGGATCACCTGGGAACATTTAAGAGACATATGTACCTGAATCTCTGAGCAAAGTTTTTCACAATGTGCGCCATCCTCCCATCGGTTATCAGGTCCAAAGGAGATTTTCCTCTGTGATTGGCATAGGTAATGTCTGCCCCCGACAAAGCCAAGAAGCAAGAAATTGCCGTTCCAACATTTAATTCTGTGCTCCCAAGTAACCCAGTAGCTTGCAGCTGGAAAAGAGAATACATAAAGTAAAAAAAAATACACATATACATTCTAGCTCTGATTCCCAGCAAGAGGTCATGAATGCTTCTTTCTTTTTTTCAATGAAACAAAATGTATCCTTATACCATGGTTCAGCTCTAAATAAACCATGTGAGAGTCGGAGACAAGCTGGATAACCTATGAGAACTGTATTAAGCCAGAATTGTTTTGGTATCATATGAATACTTGACATATTTATTTATTAATCCAGGGCTCAAAAAGTCCTGAGCTACTAGCCAGGCCTTAAGGGTTACTCGCCACCAGTTGCCCAACCCCTACCATGCCCCGCCCCTAAACACACCCTCATAAATTAGCTCATGAAATGACAAATGTATTATGCAGAATTAAGTTACAAAAATGAATATTAACAACTTTATCAGTGCCCATCAGTGCACGCAAACCTGTGCTCATCAATGTGGCCTACCTGTGTCCATCAATGCCGCTTCACCTGTGCCCAAACAATTAGGGTTGCCACCTCTCCGGGATTCACCTGGACAGTTCGGGTTTGGAATTATGTGTCTGGGTTTCAAACTGCCTGAAACCTGGACACATTATTCAGACTGGACTATGGCTTCCCAGCAGGGTTGCTGGCTGCAGTTGTCTAAGCCACAAGTGTCTGTTACGCTCTCTTTTACACAGCCCAAAGCCAGCTCTAACTAACCCCCGCCCACACAGGAGAGGGGAGAGGGCTTGATCTGCTCCTCTTCCTCCCATCCCTACCCCTCTCTGTATCTGCCCACACTCCAATCCCTGGCACTGTGCCTCAGAAAAGAAAAGAGGGGGCTGGAAATTTGAAGTCCAGCAGCCTCCGATACATCTGGAAGTGCGGACTGCCAAGGAGTGAGTGAACTCACCATCCATTCCTGTCTGTGACTGAAACCCCCCACCCCCTTTTCTCCTGCCTCTGAGTGAGTACACCAAGGTAATTCAGGGTTCTCAGAGCACCCCTTACATCAGAGTTCCCCATTACACCAGAAGCCACAATGTTCCCCTTTACACCAGAAGCCACAATGTTCCCCTTTACATCAGAGTTCTCAGTGTTCCCCTTTACATCAGAGTTCTCAGTGTTCCCTCTAAAAATCAGGGTTCCCAGAGGATCCCTTATGTTAGAGACCCCAGAGTTCTCCCTTACATCAGAGTCTGCAGAGTCCCCCCCCCCTTATGATGCAAAAGGGGGATCGTCTGTTCCCTAATACAGGGAAAGACGATCAATGACAGCCCTGCCCCCCTACAGATAGAAACACATATGAGGTCACACTTAACCCCTACAGTGCCCCCTAGTGGTTAACTCCTAAACTGCAATTGTCATTTTCACAGTAATTACTGCATTCTTATAGTACTTTTTGCTGTGAAATTAAAAATGGTCCCAAAAATGTGTAAACATTTTCCGAAGTGTCCACCATAATGTCGCAGTCATGAAAAAAATCACTGATCGGCCGCCATTAGTAGTAAAAAAAAAAATATTTATAAAAATGCCATAAAACTATCCCCTATTTTGTAAACGATATAAATGTTGTGCAAAGCAATCGTTAAACGCTTATTGCAATTTTTTTTACCAAAAATAGGTAGAAGAATACGTATCGGCCTAAACTGAGAAAAAAAAATGTATATCTTTTTTGGGGATATTTATTATAGCAAGAAGTAAAAAATATTGCATTTTTTTCAAAATAGTTGCTCTATTTTTGTTTATAGCGCAAAAAAACAAAAAAAACGCAGATGTGATCAAATACCACCAAAAGAAAGCTCTATTCGTGGGAAAAAAAGGACGCCAATTATGTTTGGGAGCCTAGACCTCTGTCCGAGATTTTAGGTCATGGTTTACCCTCATTCTTGGACAGATGGAGATACAATCAATTGAGTTGTTTCATCCGATCCCTTCCACATCCACTACGGGGTATTCAGGATCTCAATGGTATAGAACAGGTCTTTCTCCACAAAGACCCCCCTATACATTGTATTTCCCAATTTTACAGGGCCCTTATTGATTTGCAATACCCTGTATACCCGGGATACTTGTCCAAATGGGAGGGAGACTTGGGAGCTGGTATCTCGGATAGAGCAAAAGACAAAGTGCTTAAACTTACACATGTCTCCTCTTTGGCTTCTTCCATGGCTGAATCTAACTTCAAGCTCCTAACTAGATGGCACTACACGCCTGTTAAACTCCATCACATGTTCCCTAATAACTCTCCACTTTGTTGGAGGAACTGCGGTCAGAATGCTACCCATGCCCACATCTGGTGGCTCTGCCCTTCCATTCGGCCTTACTGGGTGGAAATATTAGATATGATACACCAGATCACCGAAGTGAAATTGCCCCTTGATCCGTGGATAGTTCTTTTTCATGCCACTTCAAGACCCATAGGTAAATATAAACGTTCACTTGTCCCACACCTCCTTAATGCAGCTAAAGCTGTCATCCCCCGTCTCTGGGGCCAACCCACAATCCCCACCATCAAATCATGGTTACAAAGAATCTCCGAGATTAGACTCATGGAAGAACTCACCCATATTGCCAGAGACACTAGTGAGCAATACTCCAAAACCTGGACCCCCTGGTCCTTATTTATTTCTACTCAACGCTATAAAGATATAATTTCCCTACCCCCTCATGATTCTCAAACTTCATAAAACCTCATACCACTGACTTGGGTCCCTGCTTGTACTAAATGTAGTGGCCCTGCCCTTTCACTGAGGTTTTACTGAATATAATGATTCTGCCAGTTGTCCATTACTATTGCCATGTGTGCCGGCTTCACCCCCCCCCCCCTCCCACTCCCACTCCCCCTGATACCTCTCTCCTTTATCTCTCTCCTTTTTTCCCTCTCTTACTCTGAATTTAATTTTAATTATTTATTTTTATTTTTATTTTATTTTTATTTTCCTGATAAAAACTGATTTTATATAGATATGAGCCGCTATGGTTCTTTGTAATATTATGTTGATTGCATTTATCAGTATACTTTTTGTATGCTTTATTTCTCTTGTATTTTACTTTGTTGTGGTATTTGAATGTACCTTTCTTTCTCTTTCAATAAAAACATATTAAACAAAAAAAAAAAAAAAAAAAAAAAATTATGTTTGGGAGCCATGTCGCACGACCGCGCAATTGTCAGTTAAAGCGACGCAGTGCCGAATCACAAAAAGGGGCAAGGTCCTTAACCTGCATATTGGTCCGGGTCTTAAGTGGTTAAAGGTAACCATCCTCACCTGTGATCTGTTTGCTTGTAATGAGTGCGTGTGTATAAAAGGTCAATGCATTTCTTGACTCCTGACAGACCCTTGCATCTTTCATCCAGTGCTGCATTGACGTTTCTGGATGCGGAGTCATGGGGAAAGCAAAAGAATTGTCAAACGATCTGCGGGAAAAGGTAGTTGAACTGTATAAAACAGGAAAGGGATATAAAAAGATATCCAAGGAATTTAGAATGCCAATAATTGCAGCAGTGTTCAAACTGTAATCAAGAAGTAGAAAATGAGGAGTTCTGTTGAAACCAAACCACGGTCAAGTAGATCAACTAAAATTTCAGCCACAATTGCCAGGGAAAATGTTCGGGATGCAAAGAAAAACCCACAAATAACTTCAGGTGAAATACAGGACTCTCTGAAAACATGTGGTGTGGCTGTTTCAAGATGCACAATAAGGAGGCACTTGAACAAAGATGGGCTGCATGGCCAAGTTGCCAGAAGAAAGCCATTACTATGCAAATGACACAAAGTATCCCACTTACAATATACCAACCAGCACAGAGACAAGCCTCAAACCTTCTGGCAGAAAGTCATTTGGAGTGATGAGACCAAAATTTAGCTTTTTGGCCACAACCATAAACGCTTAATTTAGAGAGGAGTCAACAAGGCCTATGATGAAAGGTACACCATTCCTACTGTGAAACACGGAGGTGGATGGCTGATGTTTTGGGATGAGTGAGCTACAAAGGGCACATGAAATTTGGTCAAAATTGATGGCAAGATGAATGCAGTATATTATCAAAAAATACTGGAGGAACATTTGCATTCATCAGCCAGGAAGCTGCGCATGGGAAGTACTTGGACATTCCAACATGGCAATGATCCAAAACACAAGGCCAAGTAGACCTGTCATTGGTTACAGCAGAATAAAGTGAAGGTTCTGGAGTGGCCATCTCAGTCTCCTGACCTCAATATCATTGAGCTACTCTGGGGAAATCTCAAACATGCAGTCCATGCAAGACAGCGCAAGAATTTACAGGAACTGGAGGCTTTTTGCCAAGAGGAATGGGCAGCTTTACCATCTGAGAAGATAAAGAGCCTCATCCACAAATACCACAAAAGACTTCAAGCTGTCATTGATGTTAAAAGGGGGCAATACACGGTATTAAGAACTGGGGTGTGTACATTTTTGATCAGTGTTTCTGTTGCCATTATTTAAAAAGAGTAAACACAGTTGATTGATAGTAAATGGCTTCAGCCAAACACTAACCAAGAGTGAAAGAAATGTTTTTGTGTTATCATTCATATTCTCTGAAAAATGGCCAATAAATCATAAATTCTGCCAGGGTATGTAAACTTATAAATACAACTGTAAGAAGCTATTTAATTAATTAATTTTTACACTGTAGTCTAGGTGATAACTTCAGAAATGTATAAGATGTCAAAGTTGACATTATAAGTTACATAGAGGCACCATTATAAAAAACAGACTTTTGTCTGTGGATAACTCAAGACCATGCACTTGCCAAAAGTGATACTTCAAGATCCTGCACAAATATAAGGGAACATAACCAGCAACATAAATATTTACAAATTTGATTAATTGTGCTGTCCCACCTAAGCAATACCATAGGTATGAGATTACACTTGTGAATGATCAATGCTCTTAGAAGCCAATGGTCTGCCATTGACCTGCAGCCTAAAAACCAATCTGACTGCTTCAGTTTCCAAATTAGAAACTGTCAGTCACCCCTCACCCCTCTTTGCAGCAACAAGTGTTACATTCAGCCAGGCCAAGCCAAGCTGTCATATTTATGTACTCACTGATACACTTCTAGCAGAGGCAGTGAATAGATTTCCAGTGGAGGTAGTGAGCCAGTCAATAATAAGTGGACTCAAACATAGATCTACACTTAGACAAAATGTTAAAAAAAAAATGTATATTGGAATACAGTGAAATCATTGTCATGTTCAAGAAAAGTTTGAGAGGATTTGAGCTTTCTGGCATGGTGCATTATCCTGCTGGAAGTAGCCATCAGAAGATGGGTACACTGTAGTCATAAAAGGATGGACATGGTCAGCAACAATACTCAGGTAGGCCGTGGCAGTTAAACGATGCTAGTTTGGTACTAAGGGGCCCAAAGTGTGCCAAGAAAATATTCCCCATACCATTACACAGCTACCACCAGCCTGAACTATTGATACAAGGCAGGATAGAGCCATGCTTTCATGGACCAACACCAGCAGATGACATGGCTCCCCAAATCATCACTGACTGTGGAAACTTCACACTGGACCTCGTGCAACTTTGATTCTGTGCCTCTCCACTTTCCTCCAGACTTTGGAACCATGATTTCCAAATGGAATGCAAATTTTTTCACATTCCGTGATGATTTGGGGAACCATGTCATCTGCTGGTGTTGGTTCACTTGTGTTTTAAGTCCAAAGTCAGCCCAGCCTCTACCGGGAAATTCTAGAGCACTTTATGCTTCCCTCTGCTGACCAGCTTTATAGAGAAGGCAACTTATCAGCAGGACTTGGCACCTGCAGCAAACTCACCTGACCTAAACCCATATAGAGAATCTGACATGAAGACCCAACAATGCAGACGAGCTAAAGGCCGCTATCAAAGAAACATGGGCTTCCATAACACCTCAGCAGTGCCACAGGCTGATTGCTTCCATGCGACGCCGCATTGATGCAGTAATTCATGCAAAAGGAACCCCGACCATGTATTGAATACTATACTGTACATGGACATACTTTTCAGTAAGCCAACATTTCTGTATCCTTTTTTTTCTGGTCTTATGTAATAATCGAATTTTCTGAGATACTGAATTTTGGGTTTTCAATAGCTGTAATCATCAAAATTAAAAGAAAGAACTGCTTGAAATATCACTCTGTATGTAACACATCTATATAAAAGATATGAGTTTGACTTTTTGAATTGAATTACTGAAATAAATAAACTTTTTGATGATCGTGTGTATGTGTGTGTATATATATATATATATATAAAAAAATGTCCCACCACACCTACTGCTTTAATTAATAATACCAAGATTATTTAATTTATTGCAGTATCATTTGGTATTACCTTGTTGAGCATAGCTGAGCCAACTCCTTCAGGCTCCAGAGAGGTGAGGTGCTGCTGTACTAGTACTATGTGCATAGGAGTCTCCCCATCCTCATCTTCTGCATTTACATCGCCTCCCTCTGTCACAAGAAGTTGCACAAGGTTAATGTACCCATGAGTCACTGCCAGGTGTAGAGGAGTTTGGTTTCTGTTGTTCCTGAGATTGACATCACACCGTCCCTGCAAAGTGAGACAAACGGAAAACATGCAAGATGGTTTCAGGGTCCAGGGGTGGCTTTTAAAGTTGGTATCCTATTAAAAAAATATCAACGTACGACTGGCATATGAAACATTTTAATAACACAGTGCCAACAAGGCCCCTGCTACAGGGGAATCCAGAATGATTATTGTCATCTCTACCAGCTTGCACCTTCTTTATTGCATGTTAATGTAGCCAATTCCCAATGAATGGGGCAGAAAAAATATTGTAATAAAATTATGTAAAAGGACACAAGTCTGTTTACATTCTCATGCCTATACAGCTGCATGGAGCCATCACTGCCGGGAGAACACAGTGATTATTGCTAGCAGCTATAACTTCTGACAATAATCGCACGTAAAAATCTGACATGCTGGATGGTTACAATCAGCCTACCCATAGATGGTTCAAATCTCCTCTAACCGCTGTTGCCTCCTGTGCCGTCTGCAGTCTGGCTAGTAAAAATGTAGTGCTGGGCTGCCTGTGACCTAATGCTCCAAAGACATGAATGGGACTTTGCTAATGTAGTATAAGTAAAAACTAAGTCAACTGTCACTTTAAATATTTTAGTAAGCCTCTTGCACACTGCAACTTGAAAACGCTCAGTACGGCTTTTTTTTTCACCTAGCTAAAATACAGCCCAATAATTGTAATGTGCCTATGCACACAGGAGCGTAAACAAGTGCAGTGCATTCTTCAGCAAAAAAAAAAAAAAAAAAAAAATCGACTTTTTTGGTTGGTAATTTATGCCTCATGCGTGCAAATGCTCATTTACTGTATATATATATTGTGCAGAACATGAACGTGAGAATAAGTTTGCGTGAAAATACGCGAATGCATATACTCGAAAATGCGCGTAAATACATACAAAGACAAACATCTGAAAAAGCAGATGCTCAAACAGGAGTATCACGTGCAAGAGGCCTAATATGTAAAGAAATACAGGGCTGTTATTTGATACAGTTATGGTTTAAGGGGTTGTAAAGGTAAAAAAAAAAATCCCTTAATAGCTTCCTTTACCTTAGTGCAGTCCTCCTTCACTTACCTCATCCTTCCATTTTGCTTTTAAATGTCCTTATTTCTTCTGAGAAATCCTCACTTCCTGTTCTTCTGTCTGTAACTACACACAGTAATGCAAGGCTTTCTCCCTGGTGTGGAGAAAGCTTCTTGAGAGGGGAGGGGGCGAGCAGGCAAGTCAGGACACTAATTTGCAGATCGAGAAAGGAGCTGTGTGTTAGTGGGCGTCCTGACACTCCTGATCGCCCCCTCAAGAGGCTTTCTCCACACCAGGGAGAAAGCCTCGCATTACTGTGTGTAGTTACAGACAGAAGAACAGAAAGTGAGGATTTCTCAGAAGAAATAAGGACATTTAAAAGCAAAATGGAAGGATGAGGTAAGTGAAGGAGGACTGCACTAAGATAAAGGAAGCTATTTAGGGAATTTTTTTTTACCTTTACAACACCTTCCTGCTGAGGCAAATGAAGACTAAAAATAATTAAATAAAACCTGTAATGCAAAAAATATGGGGGGTTGTCATTGCTGATGAAAATACTACTTACCTGGCTGTCCCCAGCCTTGATACTCTGAGGCACTGACCCGCAACAAGCATATAGAGCAGTCTGCATACTTGTTCCAGCTTAGTAACTTAGAAAGTGCTAAAACTGTTGGATTAGAGCAGGGGTCTTCAAACTATGGCCCACCAGTTATTCATGAACTACAATTCCCATCATGCCCAGTCTTGTCTGTGAGAGTGAGAATTTTACAATGCCTCATGGGATGTGTAGTTCCGCAACAGCTGGAGGACCGTAGTTTGGAGATCCCAACTAGGGAACAAGTATTTTAGGAAGGAAAGATCAGCAGTGGCAGGCAGCCTTTAATTTTTTTACCCTATTACAGGTTTACATAAACATTGCTGTGCCTGAATATCCAAAATATTTCCCCTATTTTACATACTGCTGTTGGACATCTATGTCACGCTGTGTGTACCTCTTTGACTAAGATCTCCACCACTTCCTGATGGTTGTTCAGTGTTGCCAGGTGCAGGGCGGTGAAGCCATCTTCTTTCTTGGAGTCTACCAACTGCCGTGCTCTTTCCAGAATCTTCTGGACAGCTCTGAGGACATAAGCAACACAAAATTTCTAGAATCGGCTAAAAAACATTGCTGCAACCATAGAGAAATCAAACATTTTGGTCAGTTTACCCAAAAAGTCATATTATAGATATTATAAATATAAACAGTGCAGTGCTAAAACATTAAAATACAAAATAGTTGATGACAGTGAATCATTAAATAAAGACAAAAGTAAAAAAATAAAATAAAACATAATAAGAAAACGCTTGTATAGTTCATATAGGTGAGTCCATTAACTTTGTGATGCCAAGTGATGATGATCAGTCACCCAGAAGCAAAAAGAAGAGTCACCACTGTGAAAGACTTCTGTCACCAAATGTGATACAAAGAGGCTTACCGAAACGTATGGACCCTATTCAGCTTATACTAAATGGGTCAGACAGACTGTGGTGTATCAACACCTAGATATATATACTGTATGGTTTGCTGTAATTTTCTCCAATAGATCTTATATTTAGGAGGGTTTCTCAACAGCCACCAGAGCCAGTATAAGAAGACACTTCAGAGTCAAAACCGGAATCCTCTCATCAGTACTCTATTAGGACATAGATCCAAGGAGGAAGGATAGAAGACTCAAAATAGTGTAAAACCGAATATAAAATGTATTTAAAAAAAGGGTAAAACACTCACATTTTTGTAAACATCAAAAGGCATGGATTAAATGATGCATAAGAATTAAGTTATAATGGCATAGGCAGGACAACCAACCCGACGCGTTTCGTCTCAGTCAGACATCATCTGGGGTGTCCTGATGCCTGTGCCACCACAATATTTATAGACAGTGTACCCCCTCAAATGAATAATCACGCTGCTTAACGCCGCGTCTAATCAGCCGACCACTTCCGGGATTATCGTCAAAATTATCGTCATATCAGGCGAGCAGAGACCGCCTGATATGACGCCATCATGGATGCAAGTCAAACCTCGCAAAAAAACAAAGACTAGCCCACTTGTCATCATAAACCAGCCTACTGCATGCTACTCAAGCCTCTAACTTGAGAGATCAGGCAAAGCAGCAGACGCCATCCATAATAGCAGGTCAAGCCTCATCTAGAAAGCGAGAACCAACAAAATTGATGCCAGTGCTGCATATCTCGCCATACAGTCTATCATAACATAACATACATGGACAATTGTAATAATAATAAATGTTCTAAATAAAATCAAATAAATGAAGATAGGGCAATAATAAAAATATACATTGTATAAAAATGATATAATTAAATCAAAGAACCATATAATTAAATCAAGAGAACACCCCTAAATCATGTATAAAAAAAATCTTATGGAATGGAACGCTTGATTGATAAAAGCATTAATGTCCCACTGCATGTTCATTCCGAACGGGGAGTAGGAATGCAATTGGTAAATCCAGAATGTTTCAAGTCTTGAAACACCTCTGGTATAAGCCCCTCCACGCCAAGGTGCTATATAGTGATCGATGATCAAAAATTGGGCATCGCTGGGATCTCGATTGTGGCATTTACGATAGTGTTTAGGAACACTGTGGTTGTTTACTCCCTTTTAAATTTTGTCTATATGCTCATTAACTCTTACAGAGAAAGTGCGGATAGTTCTGCCTACATATTGTTTGCCACATGGGCAGGTAATCGGATACACAAAATGTTTGGAAGCACAGGTGAAAAATTGCTTCATATCATAGGCCTGATTTGTGACTGTAGATATAAATTGTTTTGTTTTCACTTTACCGCTTGTATTGTGTAGACAAACATTAGTCCATGTTTACTGCATTCTCCACCCAACATAGACAGATCAAAACGAATTCTAGATAAACATTGGAATGTTATTAAAAATGATCTCGGGTCCTCCTTTGCCAGATCGGGCCAGGATTATCTATAGAGGTGCTCCATCCCTACAAAGTAAAATTGCTCCTAATATAATAAATCCTCCAGTTAAACCCTCATTTTTTCATAAACTTGTGGGTTACTACCCCTGCAAAAAATGCAATGTTTGCCTACACAATACAAGCAAAACTATGTAAATCTACAGTCACAAATCAGGTCTATTGCATGAAGCAATTTTTCACCTGTGCTTCCAAACATATCATATATCCGATTACCTGCCTATGTGGCAAACAATATGTAGGCAGAACTATCCGCACTTTCTCTGTAAGAGTTAATGAGCATATAGCCAATAATAAAAAGGGAGTAATTAATCACAGTAATTACTGTAACTGGATCCCAGCGGTACCCAATTTTTGATCATTTATTTTATTTTTATTTCAGATACTTATTTAGCGCTGTCAATTTACGCAGCGATTTACATATACATTGTACATTCACATCAGTCCCTACCCTCAAGGAGCTTACAACCTAAGGTCCCCAACACACATTCATACATATACATCGATCACTATATACCACCTTGGCATGGAGGAGCTTATACCAGAGGAATTTCAAGACTTGAAACATTCTGGATTTACCAATTGCGTTCCTACTCGCCGTTCGGGATAAACGTGGAGTGGGACATTAATGCCTTTATCAATCAAGCGTGATTCCATAAGAATATTTGATACATGATTTAGGGGTGTTCTCTTGATTTAAATTATACAGTTCTTTGATTTACAGTAATTACATCATTTTTATACAATTATGTATATTTTTTATTATTGCCCTATCTTCATTTATTTGATTTTATTTAGAACATTTATTATTATTACAATTGTCCATGTATGTTATGTTATGATAGACTGTATGGCGAGATATGCAGCACTGGCATCAATTTTGTTGGTTCTCGCTTTCTAGATGAGGCTTGACCTGCTATTATGGATGGCGTCTGCTGCTTTGCCTGATCTCTCAAGTTAGAGGCTTGAGTAGCATGCAGTAGACTGGTTTATGATGGTACTTGGGCTGGTCTTGACTTGCATCCATGATGTCGTCATATCCGGCGGTCTCTCCTCGCTCCCATTCGAGTCTTGACACGCACGCTATTGCGTCGCTCTGAGTACCCTTCTCTGGGGCCGTACACACGGTCGGTTTGGACCAATGAAACTGAACTTCGGTCTGTTTTCATCGGTTTGGACCGATGGTGTGTACGCAGCCTAAGACGTGGTTCTTAGAGTCAGCTTGATAGCCAGACAGCAATTTTAAAAAGAGACCAGCAACGGCAGACTCCATGCTTATTTTATATGCGACTGATTTAACACTCTGAAATCTATCACATGGAGTTCAACATTGCTAACCTTTGAAAATGCCAATTGCGCCATAAACCCTGAACAAGCATGCAGTCAGTAAAATCAGTGCTATTGATCTGCATGCATGTTCTGCAGTGGTATAAATGCCACTAATGCATGCTACATGTCCCAAACCTAAGTATTTGTCAATTAACGTTTAGATTTGCTGACCTTTCACAATTCACCGAATGCCAGCCTGGAGCTGCATTTTCTCCACAAAAGATAAGCATTGCAGTCCTTCTAATACCCTTTATTTTGCCATCCTACTAAGACTGTTAACAGCTTTCAGTTAACATTTGAATATAGGTTCTCTTTAGCAATCTTTCCATAATTGGAAATAACTCTATTTCTGCTATTCACTTGATTTAGGGCAGCTGCTAAACCTTTTGAGCTAGATTCCAAAATATGCGGTGAAAATGTTGACAATATAAAATATTTCACAACACAGCTATTAGTCAGAGGAACACATCAAGTCAATGGTTCATTTGCCTGGTTTGTCTTCATCTGTGAAACAGAGATGTCACTTTGCCCTATTAGGAAACCCGTATGAGTAACAGCCCCCTCCAGTGGAAGAATGCTGCATGAAAGACCCAATACCTGACAGACTGACCAGACAAACATAGCTCACAGACATTTTTCCAGTTTTGTTGTAACCTGCTAGGTTTACTGACAAAGCTGTGTATTTTGCATTGCATTAGATTCCTGAATATCTTGCAGTGTTCACCCTCCCTCTCCCAATCTACAGTATTTCTGCTGTGCAGAGGATCACAGGAAGTTGATACAAGGACAGATTTAGGCACTTCGAATGGCTGTACAAAAAAAAAAAAATCATGATTTTGTCAACTATACATTACTTACTATAAATTACTTTTTTTTAAATCAAGAAGAGTTTTATTGAAAGAACAATAAATGAGAAACAGCACAGTATGCAAGATCATATGCATATTAGGCATAAGTCTTCAACCTTTGGTATGTAGCACTAAATCACATAAACTTATTACATCCGTATACTAATTAGATCAAACACAAAAATAATCAAATAGTAGATTTCTGTGAAGGATGGCGATCCCGTGTGGAATACACATTCCAGTGACTGTCATATCCCCTCTACAATAGTAGATGGTCCATAATTAGAGCAGCCGGAGCTAGACCAGGAACGTCCAGCCAAGGCACCCAAATTTTGTTGAATTTCTTCACACTACCCCTGTGCTGATAAATGTATTTTTCCAGCCTGATAGTATCGCCCATTTGATTCAGCCATTCTTTCACTGTGGGGAGTTCCGTTGACTTCCAATATTTCTAAATTACTTTCCTAGCCTGAAAAAGAGCCCTAGCTATCACTAGTCTAGAGGCTTCCTCCTCAAGGACATCATCAATAATTCCCAACAAGTACAATTTAGGGTTTCCCATGAGATGGACCTGAAATACTTGGTTACTAGTTCCCAACACATTATTTTGGGCACCGCCATAACATATGGATCAGGTCACTGTGGTCCCTCATGCATCTTGTACAGGAAGGATCGTCACACGCACACCCATTCTCAGCAGTCTAGCTAGCGTGTAATGGACATGCAGGAGCAAATATAACTGGAACAGCCATTGGGCCACATTTAGGGAGCACTGGGGAACTGCAGCAAGAGCCTCCTCCCATTGGTCTTCCTCAAAAGCTCAAATATCCCTTTTCCACTTGGATATGACCCCTGCAGTACTGTCAGGGAGGAATTTATTAAGCAGCATGGAGTAGCTGCACGAGATAAAGCCTTTATATGGGGTTACTCCCTCATATAATTAAAAATGGGTGTTGGACTCTGAGTCCACGCATTGATTTCCAGTTGGGCCTTGACAGGATGTTGGAGTTGGAAATAATAAAACAGCATGTAAAGCATGGAATGGACGTAGTTTTCCATCCCCAAATATTTGGGTCATATGAGTAATCTCGTAATGTTGCCATCTCCAGCCATATTGTAATTTCTCAAACTAGTACCTCTTATTACCCCATATGGGGCTAAACCTGGCGAATCCCTCAACTTGTTGTAAAGCTCTAACTTTGTTCCACACTTTCTACATCAAGTTGTGAGTTGGAAACTGTTTGATTTAGAGAACCGTAACGCCTCAAGGCCCTTCGCTACCTCCCTCCCTGTTGTAACCCGGAGGTGTGCCGTAGGGTCCACTAAGTTCAACACTGGGGCACTAGCAGGACACAGAACCCTGGCTATGTGCTGGAGTTGCGAGGCCAGATAGTACAACCAAGGGTTTGGTAGTGCTAACTCGCCTGCTTCCTTAGGGCGCTGTTCAAATTTTACCCTGGCTGTTGAGTTAAAGTGGTAGTAAAGTCTTTACTACCACTTTGACCTACAGGTAAGCCTATAATAAGGCTTGCCTGTAGGTATAAAGAATATCTAATAAACCTGTACGGTTCAAGAGATATTCCCTTCGCAATGCAGGGGTGATTGCAGAGGCGCATGCGCAGCGGGGATCCTCGGCTAAAGGCCCGGCAGCAGCCGGACCTTGCCGGAATGAAGTCTCGCCGCTCCAGCCAATCACAGCGCTGGAGCGGTGATACCCGGAAGACACGTCGAGGCAAGATGACATCTCGCTCGGCGTGGACCAGGTAAGTTCTCTACACCTCGTTCCAAGGTAAGAATTTCATAATGAGCTAGTATGCGGTGCATACTAGCTCATTATGCCTTTTGCCTTTCAGGTGTAAAAAAAATAATAATAATTATTGCGGGTATACAACCGCTTTAAGCAAAATAAAAGACCTAAAAATTGAATAACTCAAAATTGCTTCAATGAAACAACCATAGGGGAGTTGGGGAGGATATATAAAATCTGTGGCATCAAGATCATTTTGATCAAATTTATCCAGCCTACCGGTGACAGTTTCAATCTAGACCACACCTTCACCCGATCCCTGCAGCAATTTAGCAGAGGAGTCAAATTCAAGGTGATCTACTCTAGAGCAGTGATCATCAACCCTTTCCTCAGGGCCCACTAACAGGCCAGGTTTTATGTATTACCTTGGGGAGATGCAGACTAGACTACTGCAATCACTGAGCAGCAAATGAGATAACCTGTGATGTATTTCAGCTATCTTGCAAACCTGGCCTATTAGTGGGCCTGAGGACAGGGTTGATGACAACTGCTCTAGAGGGTTAGGTGTAACCTGCATGCCCAAGTATCTAACGTCCGTGGACACAGGGATATCTAGTAGGGTCGTCAACTGTGGGTCAGGCTTCTTATCTAATAGCATGAGAGATGACTTAGTCCAGTTATTCACCAATCCTGAATAATGGCCAAACGTTCAGACTACCTCCATAGCCTCCCTTAGGGATGACGACGTGTCTCCCAAAAGGAGCATGGTGTCATCAACATAAAGCATACATTTTTCATGAAGCTCTCTGTACTGAAAGCCCCTGTTTTTAGCATTAGTGCGAATAGTGCGAATACGGGCTGCCAACGGCTCTATGGCCAGAGCGAACAGTAGAGGGTAGAGGGTACAGGCAGAATCCCTGTCTACTGCCCCTAAATAGACTAAAGTACTGGGATACCCTCCCTTCCTCTCTAATGGCTGCCTTCGGGAGCTATACAAAAGTTTGACCCAAGTTATAAAATCTTTCCCAAACCCAAATTTATGCAAGATGGCCCATAGATAAACCCATTCAATACTATCAATGGCCTTGTGGGCAACAAGGTAGAGCAATGCCATGTCCCCTATATTATCGGACTTGGATTGTAGATTGACAAATAGCCTGCATAAATTTATAGCCGTAGATTTCTGAGGCATGAACCCTGCTTGGTCCGAATGAATTATGGAAGATATTACTTTGTTCAATCTCATGGCCAGCACCTTAGCCAGTATTTTCACATCAGATTGCAGAAGGGCTATTGGCCTATAAAAGAGCCTGGGTCCAAGGGATCCTGTCCAGGTTTTAACAGCATAACTATAATGGCTTTGGACATAGAGGTAGGAAGGCCCCGTTTGTTTTGGCACCATTAAATACCCTCAACAGTTTAGGTAATAACTGTTCATCATACTGTTTATACACCTTGGCAGGAATTTCATCCTCCCCCGGCGCTTTAGAGTGGGGGGAACATTCAAGTCGCCACCTGTAGTTCTTCCAGTGTCAGAGGAGCATCTAGTAGTTGCCTAGCAGCATCTGACAGAGTAGGTAACTCATAGATACAGTGAGGAAAATAAGTATTTGAACACCCTGCTATTTTGCAAGTTCTCCCACTTGGAAATCATGGAGGGGTCTGAAATTGTCATCGTAGGTGCATGTCCACTGTGAGAGACATAATCAAAAAAAAAAATTCCAGAAATCACAATTTATGATTTTTTAACTATTTGTATGATACAGCTGCAAATAAGTATTTGAACACCTGTCTATCAGCTAGAATTCTGACCCTCAAAGACCTGTTAGTCTGCCTTTAAAATGTCCACCTCCACTCCATTTATTATCCTAAATTAGATGCACCTGTTTGAGGTCATTAGCTGCATAAAGACACCTATCCACCCCATACAATCAGTAAGAATCCAACTACTAACATGGCCAAGACCAAAGAGCTGTCCAAAGACACTAGAGACAAAATTGTACACCTCCACAAGGCTGGAAAGGGCTACGGGGAAATTTTCAAGCAGCTTGGTGAAAAAAGGTCCACTGTTGGAGCAATCATTAGAAAATGGAAGAAGCTAAACATGACTGTCAATCTCCCTCGGACTGGAGCTCCATGCAAAATCTCACCTCGTGGGGTCTCAATGATCCTAAGAAAGGTGAGAAATCAGCCCAGGACTACACGGGAGGAGCTGGTCAATGACCTGAAAAGAGCTGGGACCACCGTTTCCAAGGTTACTGTTGGTAATACACTAAGACGTCATGGTTTGAAATCATGCATGGCACGGAAGGTTCCCTTGCTTAAACCAGCACATGTCAAGGCCCGTCTTAAGTTTGCCAATGACCATTTGGATGATCCAGAAGAGTCATGGGAGAAAGCCATGTGGTCAGATGAGACCAAAATAGAACTTTTTGGTCATAATTCCACTAACCGTGTTTGGAGGTAGAAGAATGATGAGTACCATCCCAAGAACACCATCCCTACTGTGAAGCATGGGGGTGGTAGCATCATGCTTTGGGGGTGTTTTTCTGCACATGGGACAGGGCGACTGCACTGTATTAAGGAGAGGATGACCGGGGCCATGTATTGCGAGATTTTGGGCAACAACCTCCTTCCCTCAGTTAGAGCTTTGAAGATGGGTCGAGGCTGGGTCTTCCAACATGACAATGACCCGAAGCACACAGCCAGGATAACCAAGGAGTGGCTCTGTAAGAAGCATATCAAGGTTCTGGCGTGGCCTAGCCAGTCTCCAGACCTAAACCCAATAGAGAATCTTTGGAGGGAGCTCAAACTCCGTGTTTCTCAGCGACAGCCCAGAAACCTGACTGATCTAGAGAAGATCTGTGTGGAGGAGTGGGCCAAAATCCCTCCTCCAGTGTGTGCAAACCTGGTGAAAAACTACAAGAAACGTTTGACCTCTGTAATTGCAAACAAAGGCTACTGTACCAAATATTAACATTGATTTTCTCAGGTGTTCAAATACTTATTTGCAGCTGTATCATACAAATAAATAGTTAAAAAAATCATACATTGTGATTTCTGGATTTTTTTTTTTGATTATGTCTCTCACAGTGGACATGCACCTACGATAACAATTTCAGACCCCTCCATGATTTCCAAGTGGGAGAACTTGCAAAATAGCAGGGTGTTCAAATACTTATTTTCATCACTGTATGCTTGTAGAGAACATTTTGTATCATTCTACTGAGATCGGTATAGGTCAGAGTAGTATGAGCTAAGAGCTGCCATGATAGTGTCCGGAGAATTGGTTACCCTTAGGGCACCAATGGACGGTGATGTCTGCTGCGAGTGGGCAATTTTTGCTAAAAAAGTGACCAGTATGTTCACCCTCCTCATAAAATGCAAAGTTTCCACTCTTCCGCGGAGGTGAGCCAGCTAAGCGCATCTTGAGCAGATAACAAAGCGTCCCTACAATCCTCTGTGAGGTTAGTGACAAACTCGACCTCCAAATCATGTACCAATCACTCCACCCCATTCCCTCGTGCATTGGAAGCCCCTTTGAATGCATTAATTTCTCTAATAAACAGTCCCCAAAGAAAGGCCTTGAATGTATCCTGTACCACCCCCTCATCTGTGTGCCCCACCAGATCAAACCAAAAATCAGTTATTTTTTGTGCTAACTGGGCCTGGGACAGAAGGATATTAAGCCAGAAGGCATTAAGCTAAGCTCCAGACTTAGGACCAGTGAAGAGTGATCTGATATCCCCCTCAGGGCGTATTTTATCTCTGACACAGATCGGACAGCTGTACCCGTACAGAGGCAGAGGTCAATGCGTGATAGCGACAAATGGGATTTTGAAAATTGTCTCTCCAAGGGTTCCTTCTTCTCCACAAATCGATCCAGCCCACCTCCTCAACCAGTTTTCTCAGGGCTGTTCGGCATACGCCTCTCCCTGTGCCACCGGGAGATGTTTGTCTATTTGGGGGTCCAAGTAACAATTAAAGTCACCCAAGATATACAACGGTACATCCGGGTGACCCAACTGAAACTCCAGAACCACCCGCAACACCTGATTACTATATAGAGGCGGGATATAAACAAAGGCAAGTATACACTTTAAAGAGAACAGACGGCATTATAGAATGACATATCACCCCTCAGTGTCCACCACACTATCAAGTATCTTGTAGTCATGTATCAATACACTCACCCCTCTGGAAAAGCAGGTGTGCGTGAAATGATAGGCCCTGCCCAGCCACAGATAATTCAGGCAAGACAGGGAGTCAGGGGTTTGGTGAGTCTCTTGTAAAGCACAAATAGGGAGATGTTTATGCATAGATGTAGAAACTATAGTACGCTTGAGGGGGTCACCCAGTTCCCTAACGTTCCAGGACACCACAGTCAATGCATATATCCCCCTGGCCATAGTAAATACATATTAGAGCATTTGAAAAATATCACATTCCACAGTATCCCATATCCCGATTTCCCACCCCACATCCTATGGCGGTAAGCCAACAAGGGCCTGAGTATGTGGTAAAAACCCCACAATGCCTGAGAATCTATGCATTGCATTCTCTGTATTGCGCTGTATAGATTGTTTCAATCATACTGAACCACCGAGTGCAATGACACTCTAAACTCAATGTGCACAATCTGTTTTATTACAGCAGTAGAAAGGGCCAAAAGAAGAAGCTGCAATGCCCTGATCTCAGCCGAGATCCCTAAGGCAATCAGGAGAAGTCTTGCAATAAAAGATTGAACAGTAGAAAGGTTAATAGGACAACAGGTCCTGTCTCTTGCTGGCCTCACAACCACCAGCAGGGGAGCCACGGTAGTCAAATCGTGACACATTAATCACGGGGTAGAATTTCACTTCACACATGCTCTCAGTACGAAAAAAGAACAATAAATCAACTCTTGTTCCCAGCACATCATATAACAGCCACAAAACAGTGCAGAAGAAAAAAAAGAGTATCATTCACGCTGGGTAATCCCCGGGCTCATGGATACAAATAATACAGTGTGGCCCTGATCAGGTCAGTCCTCTTCAGCCGCCGGTCTCCTGGCCTGATGAAAAGCATTCTCATTTGTATCCAGCCACGCCGAGGCATCAGCTGCCTTTTCAAAGAAATGGGCGTGGCACCTTGCAGTAATGCGGAATCTCACCGGATAAAGCATAGCATATGGCGCCTGTAATTTCTGCAGCCTTTTCTTGACCGCTGCGAAACGGGCCCTTCTTTTCTGAACATCAGAGGAGAAATAGAAGGAGCTGCGTGCTCCGTTAAACTGTATATTTTGCCTTTTCCGGGCCAAGCGCAGGATGTTCTCTCTATCCCAGTAATGCAGCATTCGTGCCAGGATGGGACAAGGTGGATGCCCTGGAGGCAGGGGCCTCAGGGGCACTATATGCTACTGCATATAGGGATGTAAATGCCTCCTTCCCAAACACCTCCAGCAGCCATTTCTCCACAAAATCAGTGGGGTCCATGCCCTCCATTTTCTCTGGGAGACCCACAATACATACATTATTTCATTGCATACGATTTTCCATGTCATCAGCACGTTGATCAGCAGCTGCAACCATTCTTGTATTGTATTGTATTGTATCTTCTATAACACTGATCCTACTTTCAGCAGTGGTGGTTCTTTCTCTGATCTTTTGCAGATCCTGTCTCATCAGGGACACTTCTTCAGACCACCAAAGCGTTCTTGCAGTGTATTAACTGACGCAGTACATTTATTAACTGCTCTCAGGATCTCAGCTATGGTAGGCTGCACAACGTCTTCATACTGCTTCCATGACATTTGCATCTGTGCACCCTGCGACACCTTTCTCCCCTTGCACTTGTTTCAAAGCTTCTCCCTCCTCTTTAGCCGAGTCAGTGATATTCAAGGATCCTGACAGCTTCTGGGCATAATGAATGTCTTTAGAGGGGGGATCACCACTGTTATTCTTAGGGGTCTTGGGAGGTTTACTTACTGTTTCTAGTTTTATCAGCTCCACGCGGTCCGCGCATCTGGAGACCCACGGTGGAGCCATTTTGGAGCTCCGGGCGATGTACATCCTCCTTGCTCTTTCCCCTCAGAACCATCATGGATCGTTAGAACCGAGTGGCACAGCAGGGTCTCACTTGGTGCAGGAGTCATCCGATAGCTGGGAAAATGTGTAGTTTGGCTGGGAACAGGATCAATTCAGGGTAACCTGTGGGAGCTCTGTGAGAATACAGCTACTCACATGCCAGTTCAGGCCATCCCCCCACTATATACTACTTTAAACTATTAAATGTCTTTAGTTTTCTCGAACATCAGTCCCAACAATTCAACTTTACACAGAGAATAATGTAAAATTAGACAGAGATGGATAGCAGGAATGGCCCACCAAAAATTATACTGTATGTAATCTCAGTGTGAAATAAGTCTGCACTCAGTGGCTACTCTATTATTAGGAACATGCAAACAGAAAAAAATGTTTTGCATATTAAACCACGCAATCATTTTCAAGGGTTTCTATTTTTTTTTATCAATAAACAATAAAATGATGAATCCGAGTAGGCCTGTCATTACAACCAGAACAAAGTGCTCTGGCACACAGAAAATGCTCCAGATCTAAAGTTTTAGATAATTTTTTTTTTGTCAATGCAGTAGTCATCCAATGATCAGTAGGGCAGGTGTATAAGTGTGTTGCAGCCAGCATTTCCATTAGAGAGACCATGCTTCATACATATCAGGGTCTCTGCCCTGCAGCAAACCATCTCTGACACATAAAATGTTTCAGTAACACTTACTTTAACCACTTGCCCACCAGGTAAATTCTGGCACTTCTCTCCTTCATGTGAAAATCACAATTTTTTTGCTAGAAAATTAATCAGAACCCCCAAACATTATATATTTTTTTTTAGCAGACATCCTAGGGAATAAAATGGCAGTCATTGCAATACTTTTTGTCACACCGTATTTGCGCAGCGGTCTTACAAGCGCACTTTTTTTGGATAAAAATCACTTTTTTGAATTAAAAAATAAGACAACAATACATTTTGCCCAATTTTTTTATATATTGTGAAAGATAATGTTACGCCGAGTAAAATGATACCCAACATGTCACGCTTAAAAATTGCGCCCGCTCGTGGCATGGCGTCAAACTTTTACCCTTAAAAATCTCGATAGGCGACGTTTAAAAAATTCTACAGGTTGCATTTTTTGAGTTGCAGAGTAGGTCTAGGGCTAGAATTATTGCTCTCACTCTAACGATCGCGGCGATACCTCACTTGTGTGGTTTGAATACCGTTTTCATATGCTGGCGCTACTCGCGTATGCGTTTGCTTCTGCGCGCGAGCTCGACGGGGCGCTTTAAAAAATTTTTTTTTGGTTTTCTTATTTTTATTTAGTTTTATAATTTTTTACACTGAAAAAAAAAAATAAAAAAATTGATCACTTTTATTCCTATTACAAGGAATGTAAACATCCCTTGTAATAGAAAAAAGCATGACAGGTCCTCTTAAATATGAGATCTGGGGTCAAAAAGACCTCAGATCTCATAATTAGACTTAAATGCAAAAAAAAAAAAAAAAAAAAAAAAAGTCATTTTTTCAAATGACAAAAAAAAAATGTTTCTTTAAGAGGCTGGGCGGGACTGACGTTTTGACGTCACTTCCGCCCAGCAGAGCTATGAGGACGGGTGAAGGAGATTTCTCCTTCAGTCCCGTCCCCGCTCAGCTGCCGGACACATCTGATCCCCTCCGCCGCTACCGACGGCTCCGGTAAGCGGCGGAGGGCGCGGGAGAGCGGCGGGAGGGGGGGGGGGGCCCTCTCCCGCCACCGATAACGGCGATCTCGCGGCGAATCCGCCGCGGAGACCGCCGTTATCGTGTACACCACCGCCCCCTGAAAAGATGAATGTCTCGGTTGTGGCAGCAGCTGCTGCCGTTATCGAGATATTCAACTTTAAAAAGGAGGACGTCTTTTTGACATGGGGCGGTGGTCAAGAGGTTAAAGAGGCATTGTCACCTTGCCCATGCAGGGCCCAACTACCATACATTACCTATGCTCCCTCGCAGCCCCTTACTCCTCTGCAGCTGGCCTTCAAGTCAACCATTTCAGAAACCCAAGGATATGGTCACATCACTCCCCAGGTCCTTGTTTTTACCTGTCACTGTCACAGGGAGGCTGGATGCATGCTCCCCAAATCCTGCAAGTGCCAGGTAGTGTTGCACTGTGCCACATATCTTTCCATTATGGGCTAAGTGGGACAGGATTTGACCCCCAAATGCGTAATCCCTGACAGCCAAGGGCCCAGACAGAACACTGGGCTGAAAAGTAATGCTAGTGCAATAATCACATGAGTGTTACTTAGCTTGTTCTAATGGAACATACACCAGATGTACAAGCATGCTCTGTAGATATATTCTGTTGGAGCAGAGACCAGTGACAAAAAGATGGCTGAGGGTTGACATATAAGGAATTTCAAAAGCATTCACTTACAAAACATTCCCTTTCAGAGCTGAGTGATGAAGCAGGTTGAAGCCTTGCTGATTCTGCACAGTGAAATCAATATTTGGTACTTCAGTAAGGATCTCTATGATACTTCTGTAGTCTGCTGTGATAGCATAATGCAGCGGTGTGTCTCCATGTAAGTCCTAAGAGGAGATATACAAAATGTAGGCTTTACTTTCTGCTTAGTAAACGATAAAATAGTGATTCATCTTAAAGCCAAATACCAGGCATGCTTATTTTTAAATAGTTATATTGGTCCAACTTGGTCCAATGTAAGTATGCATGTGTCATACCTGGCTGATCCCTGTAGAAGCTGGAAATCACAGTGGTAGGTTCTGGGTTCTGTGCAGAGCAGCTACCCATCTGCTTAGTGATGACAAGCGGTCACTTGCTTAGCACTGTTACCATTTAGAAAACACTTTGCATCCTTTAAAAAAATGCAATGAACGCCCCGCCCCCCATGCCAAGCCATCAAGCAATGTGTTCACTAAGCAGGAGAACAGCCGCTAAGCAAGAGACCCGGAGACTAGCGGCAATCACTGTGGTAGCAGTGCCTACCACAATGACTTTGAGCTTCCAGGGGGATCCCACAAGGACGACACTTGCATTAGCACATACTAGACCAATGTAACTATGCAAAAACTGGATTTTTTACTTACCGGTAAATTCCCTTTCTTGGAGGACAGTAAAATTACTCAGGCTTTCAATTTTGTATTTATATTTTTTATTACATTCAGGGCTAATAAAAAGCAATTTAAGAGTTGTAATTATAGTTGCATGAATATAAAACGATATGGCTTAAGAAAATATTATATTTAGGTACTTTTGTTTAGCCATTCCACTACAGTGTTCTTGTGATCTTCACTACCGTCTATCATGAAGGTGACAAACTTCCCCCTCCATTTCGTAGCATATAGGGAGCCATTTGGATTTAGGATATTGCATTAGATTACTCAAAAGCAGAAATTGGTATGCATGCTTTCATTTACTTACGGTACAGGATGTGATAACGAAATGGCTAGATGCTGACCTTCTGGTGACTGGACACTGGCAAAGGCGCTCAAAGTTTTAACACTCCCTCCTATATCCCTCCCCCCATGCAATCCTCAGTTTTGTAGGACCAAAAGCACCTGTACTGTCCTGTACTGTACGCCAAGAAATCTTCATCAGCTATGTAAAAAATAAAATTTTCTGTATTGTACAGTACAGGACACAGGCTTTCATTCATAATGGATGGTATGTCCCAAAGCATTAAAGATAGGATGCTAGCAAGGCCATCAAAAACCTGCCAGCAGACCCCAACAAGAAGGCCAAAACAAAGGTAAAGACTGACCTCAAACAATGTCCTGCAACACCTTGCAGCCAAAACTGGCATCAGTGGAAGCCTGATCATCAATCTGGTAAAACTTAGTAAAATGTGTAAGCACAAGACCAGGTAGCAGCCTAACAAAGCTGTGCAACTAAAAGCTGATCAGGAAAGGAGGCTCTTTAACCCTTTAGACCAAAAGCACAAAATAATGGCCTGGTCAATCCACTTGGCAATAGTAAAATCGCAATGCAGAAAAACTCTTCTTGGGCCCTTTGGGCAAAATAAAAAGCAAATTCAATTGTTAGAATGGGGCCTGTAAGCACAATTTAAACTCACACAGTTCATATGACGTCCAGGCAATTGAAGCCTACTTCCTTTGAACCCTTAGGAGACAGGCAAAGGGAAAGCAAAAGAATATCGTCTTTTTAATGGAAACCAGATACCACTCTGGGCTAAAAAGAAAATGCATGGTTTCAAAACTACCTCATCCCTATGCAACACCAAAAAGAGAACCCTACAGGACAGAGTGACCAGCTTCAAAACCCACCTGAGAGATAATTGCCACAAGGAAAGTGATCTTAGGCCTCGTACACACGACCGAACATGTCCGCTGAAACTGGTCCGTCGGACCAGTTTCCGCGGACATGTCCGACTGTTTGTAGGGCCTACCGGACAGTTTTCCGGCCTAGCGGACAGGTTTCCAGCAGACAAAAGTTTCTTAGCATGCTAAGAAACATGTCCGCTGGAAGTCTGTCCGTCGGACATGTCCGATGGTTAGGACTCCTCATCGGACATGTCCGCTGGGCTGAAATCCCTCGCATGCGTCGAAGTGAATCGACGCATGCGTGGAAGCATTGAACTTCCTGGGTCGCGCACGTCGCCGCGTCATCGTCGCCGCCACGTCACCGCGTATTCTGTCCGCGGGGAATTTGGTCTGATGGTGTGTACACACACATCAGACCAAAATCCCCCAGCAGACATGTCCGATGAAAACGGTCCGCGGACCGTTTTCATCGGACATGTCTGGTCGTGTGTACGAGGCCTTACAGGCAAGAGCTGGCAAAAATCTCCCAGATCTGTTTAAAGGGCAGCTTTTGAAGGACCAAAAGTATTATATGAAGGCATCACTGATGTGAGTAACTGCCTGAACAGGCCTTCATCAAGGAGTGAGAGGTTAGAAATCTCTGGAACAGAATGGCCAAGGCTGACCTATTCTTTATGGGTACTGAAATTTCTGATCCACCCTTGACGGTAAGAAGGCAAGTAAACAACCCATAGAATTATGGCTGGAGTGGAGGTTTCTCTGTTTACACCAATGGAATTACACGTTCCAAGTACGAGAATACACCTTATATGAAGTCGCTTTTCTTCCTCTAAGCAGCTTAGGAATCACAATTTTTTTTTCAAGATTCCCCTCTCCCTCAATGCTTGGGCCCCAACAGCCATGCCATTAAAGGTAGCAACTGTAATGCTGGATAGATAGGACCTTGTTGACCTCGACAGAAGGACTTGTTGACCTGGAAGAGGCCAAGGAGGTTCTGCCAGCATGCGAAAAACGTCTGAACACCATCCCTTCCCCAGGGCCAGTTTGGAGCCATCAAAATCACTTTCCCCTTTCTACCTTGAAGCATCTGAAGAGGGGGACATGCACAGATCAGTTGTAAATTATCCCACAGGATCACCAGAGTATCCACTGTAAATGATTGAGAATCTCTTATTCTGGCCACAAACCTGTTCAGCTCTTGTTAAACCTGAATACTAGAAGGTCCACATTCGGAGTCACCCATCTTGCTCAACACCTTCAGGTGCAGCGGAGGCATACACTCTAATCAAGTCCATCTGCCAGTTTTCAAGGGTTAAAACTGCCCTTCTTTTGAGCTGTGTGACATCTTGTGCCTCCTTATCCTTATTGGTTGATGCAAGTTGCAGCCGTGGCATTGTCAGACTGAACTCTGGCCAGAAGACCCATGAGAAGGGTTGTCAACTGCAGAAAAGTACAGACATTTTTTGACTAGAAGCCGAAAATCCCAAATTGATTAGGTTCCTTGTGCTGTGGCTGTCCATAACACTCCTCCCTAACCTGAAAGACTGGAATCCATGGAGAAGATAATCAATTTCAGAGGAAAGAAAGCCCTGTCCAACACCAGCAAGTAAGAAATCCACCAATTAAGAGAATTCCTAGCTCTGATGGACTGATGCATATGTCAGTCAAGAAACTGCATTGACCCCTTTCAGGCTGATGGAATATCATTGTACGGCAGAGGTCTGAAATGCCATTGAGCATATGGGACTGCCTAGAACTAGGCCATCATGATGTCCAAGACTCGCACAGAGAGCCTCAGGCAGTGACAGTTGGGTGGGGCCAGAAATAATGGGACTGAAGTTCCTCTTTAAGACATTTGTGCACCTTTTCTACAAGCACCGTAATGGTGTCTTTCAATTTTGGGGACACTGTGACAGAGGGACCATTGTTTCATAAATGAATCATCTGAATTGATTGATTTTTGAGCTTAATTAGGCGCCAAATGCCCACTGTGAATCTAAAGAAGAATCTCCCCCCCCCCCCCCCCTGTGCATTCTCCTCTTCCACAGCCAACCTGATAATATTGCTGCACTTGAGTTTGGGTTTATTTGATATTACAATTTGTTATCAAATGGTGTGCTAGCTGCTGGTTTAGGTATTTTATCCTTTTATGCAATTAAAAAACCTGCTAAAGGGTGTGAGGAAACTGAAGGACTGTGAGTCTTCACTTTGTGAGATGATCTTTTTTTAAATATTGCCAATTCCTGTCTAAGGGAAGACAATTGGATGGAGAATTCTTCTTTGCTAAGACCAGAAGAATGTAGAGTCCTGAATGTCTGACTGGGGGTGAGGCCTCAGATCCTGGATTCCCTGTTGAAAAAATAAAAATGCCTGGAATAGTAGGAAGTGATTGTATCTCAGTCAAACTTCAATCTCCTTCCATGCCTAGAGTCCTCCATTGCAGCTGGTTCCCCTATGGGGTACTGAGAACCATCAGTAATGAAGACTACCTGCACAGTGCCCAATACCCTGAAGGTATTGTATAACCCGCGTCAGCCAATAACCCCTCCATTTGCACTGTACGAGGCTGGCTGGCAGTGGGAACCCGAGTACGAAGCCGCCTGCCTCACGTGTCCTGCTGAAACACACTCCGACAGGAAAGGGCACCCGCACATACACCCGCTCATCATTTATGGCATCCATGCCTGTCCTTCAGAGGACAAAATGGTGCCTGCACATACGCCACGGGAAAGCAAGAGCACCAAGTCGGACCCTGCACATCTGCCCTTACCAGGTTAGGAATGCCAATATAGCTGTTGCATGTGTCGTAGTGCCCAAAGTGGTGCCTGTGCGCCACAGGTACAGATTTCTGAGGGCCTGCGCAGCCGAATATGACCGGCATTCATAAGGAGTGAGGTAACATAATTTTAAAGGGTCTGTAACTCCTTTCTGGCTGCACCGGTAATTAGTTGGTGACAGACCACCAACAACATAGAGTAGTTTTTAACAGGCTGACTTGACACACCCTGAAAAGTATCCCCAGGGCCAATGCTGGGTAACTTTGCTCACTTTGGTTGGACCCATCTCCCCAAGAGGGAATGGGGGAACGGGGGGAAGGTGAGGGAGTCCTCAAGGGCAGGGTTCCCTCATCGGTGGACCACAGCCTTGGACCTGGAGATCACCTAGTGTTCATGCACATGCTGTATCAGGTACCTAGGTGAGTCAACTGTACACTGGATACAGTGCAGTCGCAACATTAGAGTCCAATCCTGCTCCCTTCTTTGTGCAGGATCTGCGTACAGTCCCCTAAGCACAAAGCATCGGGGCACTGACCGCGAACGCTAATACCCTCTGCGCAGTGGCCTGGTAAAGCCTGTAACCATTCCCTACTAGTTATCTATATTCTCTCATGCCAAAGATGCATCCATCACATAAGACCACCAACAAAAAACTGCCGATTGTATGGTGGGAGGGGTTATATGAGGGATTGTTAAAGCTTTCAGTGGCTGTGTCGGTGTCCAATCACCTGAAGGCAGCATATAATCCATCAGTTTAGACTGAAAGCTTATGTGCTGTACTGTAAGATAAAGAAAATATGAAAACCCGTTTCTACTTTTGAGTAAGTTAATGCAATAGTCAAACCTCATCTACAGTATTTAAATATATAAACTGACATTTGGAATAGTAATGCAAATTGAAGAGGAATGTTTGGAGAGCCGCACTTCAAAAAAGTTTATTTTATTGTAAAAATAATAAAATCACAAAAAACATGCCACAGCACACCGGGTACAAGCTGCTGTAGCTGTCTGGGGGTTTTGGTAGATCATAAGCTCAATAATGGCATGCAATGCCAAGCTGCGGTTTCCAAAGCGTGCAAAGTCCTTTCTTGTATTGAGAGGTATGGACTCCAGAGACAGAGATATAATTTTCCCCTGTACAAATCATTAGTAAGACCTCATCTGGAATATGCAGTTCAGTTTTGGGCACCAGTTCTCAAAAAGGATATTGGAGAACTGGAGAAAGTGCAGAGAAGGGCAACCAAACTGATAAGAGGAATGGAGGAGCTCAGCTATGAGAAAAGATTAGAGGAACTGAATTTATTCACTCTTGAGAAGAGGAGAATAAGGGGGGATATGATCAACATGTACAAATATATAAGAGGTCCATACAGTGAACTTGGTGTTGAGTTATTTACTTTACGGTCAACACTGAGGACAAGGGGGCACCCTTTACATCTAGAGGAAAAGAGATTTCATCTCCAAATACGGAAAGGTTTCTTCACAGTAAGAGCTGTGAAAATGTGGAACAGACTCCCTCCAGACGTGGTTCTGGCCAGCTCAGTAGATTGCTTTAAGAAAGGCCTGGATTCTTTCCTAAATGTACAGAATATAACTGAGTACTGACATTTATAGGTAAAGTTGATCCAGGGTAAATCCGATTGCCTCTCGGGGGATAAGGAAGGAATTTTTTTCCCCTGCTGTAGCAAATTGGATCTCATGCTCTGCTGGTTTTTTTTGCCTTCCTCTGGATCAACTGTGGGTATGGAGTTGGGTGTATGGGATTGTATTGTGTTTTTTATTTTGTTTATTTATTTAAATTTTTTTGTGGTTGAACTGGATGGACTTGTGTCTTTTTTCAACCTGACTAACTATGTAACTAACTATGTAACTATGTAGCTCCCTATGTGCTATCAAAGTGAGAAGGAAGTGTGCCAGCTCCATAATTAACCATAAATAACACACAATCACAATGCTTCAGATACAGAGGGCATGGTAGTGGAATAGCTAAACAGAAGTAATGGAGATAGCCTAGAGCAGGGGTCTCAAACTGGCGGCCCTTCAGCTGTTGCAAAACTACAAGTCCCATCATGCCTCTGCCTGTGGGAGTCATGCTTGTAACTGTCAGCCTTGCAATGCCTCATGGGACTTGTAGTTCTGCAACAGCTGGAGGGCCACCAGTTTGAGACCTCTGGCCTAGAGCTTTATCTGCTGCTACAACTCCTAAGTAAGAATTTTGAAATAACCCTAAATGCAATAATAATAATAATAAAAAAAAAACGCAAACCACATTGCCTTTGAAGCAATCCTGTGCTTTAGCAATGCAAGGCAATGCAACAGTTTCACTTTAATGTCCCCTTTCCCAGCAGCATATACAGTATTTCTCTTCTGGGTCTCTCTCCTCAGCCTGTTCAACTGCTAGAAGCAAAGACAGACAGCCCTGTGTGAGCTCTGGGATGCTCTAGTCTAACGCACACTCTCTTATGTGAAAGGAAGCAAGGTGAGCAACCCACATTTTCATTATTCTGAAAAGGAGCACCAGTGAAACATTTTAATTAGTCTAATCAACCTGAATTCATAGTTTTACCAGATAAAATACAAAGTAAATAGTAACACAGAATATTCTTAGAGTAGAATAGAATGGGTGGCATATGGTCACCTACTGTACATCTGTAATTCTCTCACAGCTCACCTGGACATTGATGGCACAGTTGGGCATACAGAGTATTTGCACCACCTCCGTGAAGCCTTTATTGACAGCTATGTACAGAGCAGTACACTTGGCATTATTAAGTAACTCGGCGTTGGCTCCTTTTGCCAGCAACAGTCGGATGATAGCACCCTGGTTACTGAGAACAAAACAGTAAAATTAGAGGAACGTTCTGAGAAAGATGGAGAAATAAAAGCTGCAATGCATTACCACAACTAAGTTTAATACAAGAATATAGAATCAACTGTGCCATGTTTATGCAAGGCTTTACGCGACTGGGTAGTTGTCATCTCTCCTTCTCCAATCACAGAAAGCCTTGCATTTAGTGAAAATATTACAAGGTTTTCCTGAATGGAGGAGGTGTACAACAAGCATTCTGCATGGGCTTCAACTGGAACTACAAGTCTCAAGGCTGGACGTTCAGCACTTGCAGTAACCGTGTGTGGGGGCTGAATGAAATAAACAGTTTTACCAAACAGAGCAGCAGTGAAGCGTGGGATAGGCATTAATAGAGGTAATTTTATTTGCACATCAACATGCCCAATATAGTTTTATTTTTTTTGTCATGTCTGCAGCCTGAAACTATTAGCTCACTGGACCTATTTTTTATTTTCATAGCTGTACAGCTCTTACCCATAAGCAGCATAATGTAATGCAGAATCTCCTTCGTCATCCTTAAGGTCGATGTTTGCATTGGCTTGAATTAAGATCTTCACCACCTCCACATGTCCCAAGTGGGAAGCCACCTGTAGAGCTGTCCTTCCCTGGTTCCTTATATCCACCTACCATGGAAAAACAGCATCAACCATCAAACACACAAGCAGAGGCCTTGTACTGCAAGGTGGGAACGGAGCCTTTGAATGGAGAAGTGAACGGAGCACTTTCATTTTATCTGTGGCAGCTGGTGGGAACACCTGCCAATGGTAATGCAGTCATGTATTCTAAAGTACGAGTGAAGGCATTATACACTGGAAGGTTACATGGTTTTAATTAGCCAGACTGATGGTGATGCAAAGCAGCCCAGGTTCTGGTTTACCTCAAGTCAAAGGGAGGAATCCTGCTTGGATGGCAGCCAAATCCCACTAAACTACATTTTGGATAATCAAGCAAAAGGGAAAAACTAGGAATCTGCTGGGTGCACATTATTATGAGTCATCACATTTGAAGGACTAGCCCATTCAAAACTAAAATTTAAAAAATTGGTAGATATTGATGACGTGAACCATTCTCTTTTTTTTTCTAATACTTGTTTAATATCTGAACCCTCAAAACACCATGACATTTCACACCTAATGTGTCAAGAGTGTGCCGATTAGAGAATAGAAAACTAGTTCACACAATTTTTATGCCAGAACATGAAATATGTGACACACCAGAGGACATGGAAATTTGTCTGGTCTAAAGGAAATCTTGCCAATCACAAACCCCAATAGCTTGGATTTATAAACTGAGGGACTCCTCACAGAATGAACATGTTTGCATCCACATACCTAAGCAAATAAAAATATATATTGTGCTGAAAAAATGGGATGGCAAACAGATTAAATTCACACAGCTTTACTCTTAATGCATGTTCCATTATGTAAAATAAATGAAAACACCAACAAGGGAGAACTCCTTAAAATGGTTGGGGGAGGTGGGCGAGGTTGGGAACCTTTGGACTGAAATCTCACTATTGTTATGAATAGTATAAAAAGGTGGCACACAATTAAACTCACTACTTAAAGCTAAGATTTCATGGTTGCTTTCAATGAATGACATTCCTGACTGTGTAAATAATTTCAGGTGAGGGGTACCTTGTCTGGGTGCTTCTGGAGCATCTCCCTCACTTTGCCATTGTTTCCCTGGGCCGCTTCTATCACCAGGGAACTGGGACTTTCACAATCTGTCTTCTGAGCCAGAATCTTTTCTAACATGGAGACCAGTGTACCTGCCAATGGAAACGTTTACTATGTGAAATGCATTTTAAATTAAACAGGATTATTAACAAAAAACCTCACTCTGATAAAAAAAAAAATCCACCAATGAACTTGACTTAAATCAGGTTATGTGCAGTTGGGGTTTCTTTTTTATGTCTACTTTGAAGGTTAAAATTGAGTTCCACCCGCTGAATGCAGATTTGTAATCAAATCACCATATGATAGGGAGAGGGAACAATGCCGAGAATTGCAATTGCCTAGTAAAGTGAGTTGGGAAAGCCATCCCCCTACCTCTTCCATGCAACACAGCGCCCTCAATCTGTTGCCACAGCCAGCTCACCCCAGGGCGACGGGTACATATTAGATTTAAAGAAACACACAAGTGGCTGATGAGTTCTTTAATCATAGCTGTGCGATTGGCTTACTTTTGGACTCCTTGGCATTTTCTGTTGTCATGAGATTGGCATCATTGTCTCTCTGATAGGAAGAGAGGCAAGCAGGGTTAAACGTCCAGGACTGGCCACCAACAGACACTCTCATGTCTCCATCTCCAAACACTTTAATAACTTTGCCGATTTGACCCAGAGCCTAACAAAATAAAGTGGACATGTAAAATGGCGATTCATTTCAGGTAAAGCACAGATGACAACTACAGGAAAGAGTTGCTGTTTTTCTTTTGCTAAAAACCATGGACAACTAGAATCTTAGCATATGACAAAAACATGAATAAGCAAAGGTTACTGTCAGAGTACAATACATGCCAAAATTATCATTAGATCTAGGGATATAGGATTTGTTCACACAAAGGACATTCATGCAATGCAGTCAATACTTAGCAAGCAGTTTTGACTGTTACCAACCCTGAAAAACTCAGATTCAAAGAGTGTGGGGGAAGTTCTGGGCTGAACGCCATCTTCAGAGTTCAGACCATGACTACTTATTTGGCTTCTTCAGGCTGCCCCAACAGAAGGAAAGTCCAGCCAGAATGTGGTCTATAAAAACCTGCATTGGCTACTCTTCTAATTTAGTTGGAGCCGGAAATTTAACTTTATCACCCGAAGTTTGACAATTACAGCCCTGTTCAATTGCCTAAACTCACATGCTGTCTACCACCCAGGAGAGTACATAAGTCAAGCTACACTACTCTGTAGTTTTTATATTCCTCCTGACTATAGGGTTTTGTTATTTTACATTGTTGTTACACACTCTTAAGAGTTGGTAGGCAGTGTGTAAGGTATGCCAATTAGCAGGAAAGTAACTGTGAAGCTTTAGGTGACATCTAGCCACTGACACACAAATTGAAAAAATTTAGAGCTAAACATTAAAGCTCTAAAGATAAAAAAATGCCTTTAGATATTGTTGCAGGAAGACTACAGGAACAGTTGGGCCTTCTGTCGCTGACAATTCAAATTAGAAGAGTCCTGTGTCAAATACAAAATGCCTGGTCAAGTGGGACCAGAGATTCAGCAAAGTCTGAAGAGGAATCATGCATTTATTTTAACAGAAAGTTAGTGGACATAGAAACTAATAGCCAGATTCAGTAAGACGGGCGCATCTTTAGTTCGGCGTAGCGCATCCCATTTGCACTACGCCGACGTAACATAGTGAGGCAAGTACTGTATTCACAAAGCACTTGCCTCCTAAGTTACGTTGGCGTAGTGCAAATGGCCCGGCGTAACCCCGCCTAATTCAAAATAGGCAGGTAGGGGGCGTGCTCCATGTAAATTACCCGTGACCCCATGTAAGTCTTACTGAATCTGGCTATAAGAGTTCATGGCCAATGTCGGAAGCAAAAAGCATGAAGACAATACAGAAAACAAGAGGAAGATTTTTAGAGAACTTGTGACATTAACACTCCCAGCATTTTGAACAAATTTGCCCTTGTATTTATTTTCGTATCATAGTCTAGGACACTGTTTCTCAACCTTTCTTCAGCCAAGGCAGCCTTTAAAATGATACACAATGTCGAGGTACCCTATTCAAAAATGTAACAAACTAAACAAATAGTTTTACATAACGTAGCAACATCCACACAAATAGGATGCCCAACATTGAATGCGATATATAGTCATGGTCAAAGATATTGGCACCCCTGCATTTCTGTCAGATAATGTACCCAAATAATTGTTGCAATGACAAATGTTTGAGCATTCTCATGTTTATTTCCTTTGTTTGTATTGGTATGGCACAAAAAAATGAAAAACAAAAAGCCAAATCCGACACATTCCATGCAAAACTCCAAAAATGAACTGGACACAATTATTGGCACCCTCAATTTAATATTTGTTAGCACACTCCCTAGAAAAAAACTGAAATCAATCGCTTCCTGTAACCATCAATGAGTTACTTACACCTCTGTCCTGGAATTTTGGACCACTCTTCTTTCACCAACTGCTCCAGGTCTCTCAGATTGGAGGGGTTCCTTCCACCAACTGCTGTTTTGAGATCTCTCCACAGGTGTTCTATGAGATTTAGAACTGGACTCATTGCTGGCCAGTTCTCTACTCTCCAGTGCTTTGTCTTAAACCATTTCTGTGTGCTTTTTGACATTGTCCTGCTGTAAGACTCATGACCTCTGACGGAGTGCCAACCTTCTGACAATGGGCCCTACATTGCACCCCAAAATTCTTTGGTAGTCTTCAGATTTCATAATTCCATGCACACGGTCAAGACATTCAGTGCCTGTAGCAGCAAAGCAACCCCAAAACATCAGTGAACCTCTACCATGTTTGACTGTAGGGACTGTATTCTTTTCTTTAACCACTTCCAAACCGCTGTACGACTTTATACGGCCTAACTTTAAAGATGGATATCTCGGTAACGGCAGCAGCTGCTGCCACAACCGAGGTATCCATCTTTAGTGTGAGCGGTTCGGTTAACGATAATGGCGGTCTCCGCGGCAGATTCGCCGCGAGATCGCCGTTATCGGCGGCGGGAGAGGGCCCTCCCTCTCCCGCCGCGCCCTCCACCGCTTACCGGAGCCGTCGGTAGCGGCGGAGGAGATCAGGTCCGTTCGGCAGCTGTGTGGGGTTGCGAGTGAGGGCAAGATGGCCCCCACCCGTCCCCATAGCTCTGCTGGGCGGAAGTGACGTTTAATTTTTTTTTTTTGCATTCTAGTCTAAATATGAGATGTGAGGTCTTTTTGACCCCAGATCTTATATTTAAGAGGACCTGTCATGCTTTTTTCTATTACAAGGGATGTTTACATTCCTTGTAATAGGAATAAAAGTGATCATTTTTTTTTCCAGTGTAAAAAATAATAAAATAAATAAAAATAAATAAGAAAAAAAAAATAAAAATTTAAAACGCCCCGTCCCGACGAGCTTGCGCGCAGAAGCGAACGCATACGCGAGTAGCGCCCGCATATGAAAACGGTGTTCAAACCACACAAGTGAGGTATCGCCGCGATCGTTAGAGCAATAATTATAGCCCTAGACCTACTCTGTAAATCAAAAAATGCAACCTATAGAATTTTTTAAACGTCGCCTATCGAGATTTTTAAGGGTAAAAGTTTGACGCCATGCCACGAGCGGGCGCAATTTGTAAGCGTGACATGTTGGGTATCATTTTACTTGGCGTAACATTATCTTTCACAATATATAAAAAAATTGGGCCAAATTTTTTGCTGTCTTATTTTTTAATTCAAAAAAGTGATTTTTTTTCAAAAAAAGTGCGCTTGTAGGACCGCTGCGCAAATATGGTGTGACAAAAAGTATTGCAATGACTGCCATTTTATTCTCTAGGGTATTAGAAAAAAATAAATATATAATGTTTGTGGGTTTTAAGTAATTTTCTAGCAAAAAAAACTATTTTAGTCTTGTAAACACCAAATCTGAAAAACACCCAAAGTAGAGAAGTGGTTAAAGGCCTACGGTATTTTTTTTTCTGAAAACAGTAGAATGAAGCGGTCATTTTGTTTTGCCTGCCCATAGCACATCCTTCCTTGGCAAACTCTAATCTGGCTTTTTTATGTTTCTGTGTAGCAGTGGGGTCCTCCTGGGTCTCCTATCATAGTGTCCCTTTTCATTCGAATGTAGATGTATAGTGCAAACTGACACAGTTGTACCCTGTGACTAAAGGTCAGCTTGATTTTTTTTGGAAAGTGATCAAGTTTCTTTATCCACCATTCGAACAATCCTTTGTTGCAATCTTTGGTAATTTTTTCTCTTTTGTCCACGTCCAGGGTGGTTAGCTACAGTGCCATGGGCTGTAATTTTTTTTCACAATGATGCGCACAATCAGGGCCGGCCTTAGCGTTGTGCGAGTCGTGCGCCCGCACAAGGCGCCATGAGCAACAGGGCGCCGTGCCTGTTGAGTCCTGTGGCCAGTAGCAGCCGGATTTCTCCACTCGCTGTCGCTGTCACGATATGCGATGTGCTTTGAGCCAGTGGGTGCTCTGTGATTGGCAGAACAGGCCATGTGCGATGGGCGGGGCATGCCTGGAAGCAGACATGGGGGTCTGTGAATGGCCATGCTGAGCTGGTGCTGGTCATGTGTGTAGGCGGGGGTGGAGCTGCACTGTGGATTCGATGATCGTGCCTGCTTGCTTGCTCCCAGAGTCCTGCCTCCCGATGTGTGTCTCCTGAGGACTCATCTGCCAGGTCAGTTTACCCCCTC
This sequence comes from Rana temporaria, assembly GCF_905171775.1. Lineage (NCBI taxonomy): Eukaryota > Metazoa > Chordata > Amphibia > Anura > Ranidae > Rana > Rana temporaria. The sequence continues at coordinate 100,371,447 of NC_053498.1, read as the reverse complement.
CTCTGTGTCACCCCCCCGAGGGAGTAGGTATTGGTCTGGGGAGAGGGAGGGAGGGAGCAGCCAGAAAGTCAGTGTGTAACGTGTGATGCCTCCATAGTAAAATGCTGGGCCTTTTACTATAGGGGCTCTGGTGGACTACAAGGCCCAGCATTTTACTATAGGAGGCATTGGTGGGACTAAAATGCTGGTCATTGTAGTCCACCAGAGCCCCTTATAGTAAAATTCTGGGCCTTGTAGTCCACCAGAGCCCCCTATAGTAAAATGCTGGGCCTTGTAGTCCACCATTGCCTCTATAGTAAAATGCACCAATTACTATAGGGGGCATTGGTGGACTACAAGGCCCAGCATTTTACTATAGGGGGCTCTGGTGGACTACAAGGCCCAGCATTTTACTATAGGGGGCTCTGGTGGACTACAAGGCCCAGCATTTTACTATAGGAGGCATTGGTGGGACTAAAATGATGGTCATTGTAGTCCACCAGAGCCCCCTATAGTAAAATGCTGGGCCTTGTAGTCCACCAATGCCTCTATAGTAAAATGCACCAATGCTGTAGTGTCTGTGTGTATTGTGTAGTGGTCTGTGGGTAGTTTATTGTGTAGCAGTCAGTGTGTATTGTGTAGCGGTGTGTGGGTAGTTTATTGTGTAATGGTCTGTGGGTAGTTTATTGTGTAGTGGTCTGTGTGTATTGTATAGCGGTCTGTGGGTTGTTTATTGTGTAATGGTCTGTGGGTAGTTTGTGTAGCGGTCAGTGTGTGTGTATTGTGTAGCGGTCAGTGTGTGTGTATTGTGTAGCAGTCAGTGTGTGTATTGTGCAGCGGTCTGTGGGTAGTTTATTGTGTAGCGGTCAGTGTGTGTATTGTGTAGCGGTCAGTGTGTGTATTGTGTAGCGGTCAGTGTGTGTGTATTGTGTAGCGGTCAGTGTGTGTATTGTGCAGCGGTCAGTGTGTGTATTGTGCAGCGGTCTGTGTGTGTATTGTGCAGCGGTCAGTGTGTGTATTGTGCAGCGGTCAGTGTGTGTATTGTGTAGCGGTCAGTGTGTGTATTGTGTAGCGGTCAGTGTGTGTATTGTGCAGCGGTCTGTGTGTGTATTGTGCAGCGGTCAGTGTGTGTATTGTGCAGCGGTCAGTGTGTGTATTGTGTAGCGGTCAGTGTGTGTATTGTGTAGCGGTCAGTGTGTGTATTGTGCAGCGGTCAGTGTGTGTATTGTGTAGCGGTCAGTGTGTGTATTGTGTAGCGGTCAGTGTGTGTATTGTGTAGCGGTCAGTGTGTGTATTGTGCAGCGGTCAGTGTGTGTATTGTGCAGCGGTCTGTGTGTGTATTGTGCAGCGGTCAGTGTGTGTATTGTGCAGCGGTCAGTGTGTGTATTGTGTAGCGGTCAGTGTGTGTATTGTGTAGCGGTCAGTGTGTGTATTGTGTAGAGGTCAGTGTGTGTATTGTGTAGCGGTCAGTGTGTGTATTGTGCAGCGGTCAGTGTGTGTATTGTGTAGCGGTCAGTGTGTGTATTGTGTAGCGGTCAGTGTGTGTATTGTGCAGCGGTCAGTGTGTGTATTGTGCAGCGGTCAGTGTGTGTATTGTGCAGCGGTCTGTGTGTGTATTGTGCAGCGGTCAGTGTGTGTATTGTGCAGCGGTCAGTGTGTGTATTGTGTAGCGGTCAGTGTGTGTATTGTGCAGCGGTCTGTGGGTAGTTTATTGTGTAGCGGTCAGTGTGTGTATTGTGTAGCGGTCAGTGTGTGTATTGTGTAGCGGTCAGTGTGTGTATTGTGCAGCGGTCAGTGTGTGTATTGTGCAGCGGTCAGTGTGTATTGTGCAGCGGTCTGTGGGTAGTTTATTGTGTAGCGGTCAGTGTGTGTATTGTGTAGCGGTCAGTGTGTGTATTGTGTAGCGGTCAGTGTGTGTATTGTGTAGCGGTCAGTGTGTGTATTGTGTAGCGGTCTGTGTGTAGTTTATTGTGTAGCGGTCTGGGGGGGCGCCACAGGATTAGCTCGCACAGGGCGCCTGAACACCTAAGGTCGGCCCTGCGCACAATGGACACAGGAACTTTAGGATCTCTGGAAACAGACTTTTTACCTTGAGAATGTCCATGCTTTTCTAAAATTTTTGATCTCAAATCCTCCAACTTTTCTTTGCTGCTCTTTGTCTTCTCCATGCCCAGTTTAGCACACAGAGACACACAACAGAAAGGTTGAGTCAATTGTTCACCATTTTAACTGGTTGCCAGTGTGATTTCTATATTGTCAGCACTTGTTATCCAATACAGGTGACTTTGATTACAAATTACAGGAGCATTACAAACTTGGAATCCAATTATTTCTTACAATTTTGAGAAAGTGACAATAATTTTGTCCAGTCCATTTTTGGAGTTTTGCCAGGAATGTGGCAGATTTGACTTTTTGCTTCTCCACTTAAAGGAGTTGTAAATGATTTTTTTCTTTCACCTTAATACAATCTATGCATTAAGGTGAAAAAACATCTTATGTTGGAGCCCCCCCCCCCCCCCCGAGCCTCCGTTTTACTTAACTGACCCGTCAAAAGTCCTGCGCGGTCCCAAGATCCTCTTCGCCGATCAGCCTGGCCGCTGATTGGCTAGAGCGGATGGATTGAGAGCAGCGCAGGCATTGGCTGGCGCTGCTGTCAATCACATCCAGTGATGCGGCGCGCCGAGGGGTGGGGCCGAGTGATACAGTGAGCGGCATCGGTTTGTTTTCCATTGGAGAAAAAAAATAGAACATGTTTTAAATTTTTCCTATGGAGAAAAAACCGAAAGAAAAAAAACAAACCATCGTCTGTGTGGAAGTCCATCGGTCAAAAATCCACGCATGCTCAGAATCAAGTCGACGAATGCTCGGAAGCATTGAACTTCATTTTTCTCAGCACGTCGTAGTGTTTTACGTCACCGCGTTTGGACACGGTCGGATTTTTGACTGATGGTGTGTTGGCAAGACTGATGAACGTCAGCTTCATTGGATAGCCAGATGAAAAAATCCATCGGATTAGATTCCATCAGATATCCGATCGTGTGTACAGGGCTTTAGTGTTCTAATGAGTAAAGCTGCACGATTTGCATCCTTTGGGAAATATTTTGCCAAATTGAAATTCCTATCGCAGGAGGGGCTTAAAACTTGACTTGTATCTTAGTGCAGACTTCTGGGAAAATCAGTGACCTAATCACACAAGCAGGTAATTACATTCCTAGAGGCATTCTGTACACCATGACTGTACAGACCACCTCTAGGTTGCCATATTGCATTAAATTTTTCAGAAAATTACAGCTGCTGCAAATTAAAAAGGAAAGATAATTTTTAATAATATTAAAGTTAAAACATGGCTTGTGTAGCAATTGTATATGCAATATTATTTTTTTATTTGGTAATTTTTTTCCCCAAAAATATTATAAATGTATGTTTTGAAATAAAATGCTGAGAGGTTTCTGACACTTTCAGAAAATATCAATGCACATCCCTCTTAAACAGACAGTATTTGCTGGTCTCACTTTTGTCCCAGATCCAAAACATTATGGGGTTTATGCCTTACTTTTGGGATAGTGGGCTGAGCACTGGAAATCATTCCTTTATGCTGAAAGCATAAACTGATCAGCGCTTCCGGCTATGGCTAGCAGTGCTGATCAAGCAGCATTTATCTGACAGACTGGTTGTACAGAAGTCGATCCCCATACATAGATTTAAATTTGGCTGGTTCAGCAGAGGCTGACCGAATTTTGATCCATGTATGATTATACTCCTCATAAGTGATTCAGCAACTCAAATCACCTCAACAGTGACTCAGCACTTTATCTACCCCCTACTCTGCCCTCCCAGCAGTGACTGAGCAGCTCTGCTCCCCCCTTCCCATCAGTGATTCAGGTCAGCTCACTCTACTTTCACTTTTCTATATACTTTCCTACTTTTCTATATACATACAAAACCTTTAAAGGCTGTAATGTAATCTCCATGGCCCTATGGGGTTACCTCTGGTAAATTCTGTTACTGTACTGCTACCAATACCATAGTTATTTGTTCAAAATGGGAGTTAACACAGAGAAATGAGCAGACAGATGAATAGTTGGAAAAGTTCCAGAAGAAGAAAGTTTTCCAGTGCTGAAAATGGCACTAATAATTTTAGGCACTCACAGGGGCCATATCATCTGTCCACTCCCCGTGACCAACTTGTAGCTTCTTGACTGTATCCATGTCATCCATCACACGCACAACATCACCAACCCAAATGCTGTTGTGCTAAAAAGGAAAGAAACAAAATAAAAAAAAAGCATTTTCCATCGTATGCAAAAAAGGAAAAAGAAGCAACTAATAAAAAAACAAACACTGCAATCAAGATATTGTAAAGCACAACTCCACAATCTGACAATAAGTGGCAACACTATGAAAATAAATATACATCGTATCACTGTAATGGGATGCAGCAGCGTTGAAGTGATCATGTGACACTCATTCCTTCCAACCACCAGATACACTCATGGATAAGTCAAGGAGTCACCAGTGAACTCAATTATTTGTTTTTAATGAGGAATCACATCTGTATCATTTGCTACATGAGGGCTAATCTGTCAAGGCTTGAACTACTGTCTTCTGATGGTTATATTTTCAGGATTTACACCAAATGACTTAACTGTGAGTTAAGGGTGCAGCTTGTTAAACATTACCGGCTGTGAAGCAAGTCCCCTGTTGGATTTCTCAAAAAATAATAATCAATCAATCTAACTCTCTTGGTGATCGATTGTATGCATCCGTTATAGAATGTATGGTGCATCAAAGCTTTGCTAGGAACACCACCCAGTGAACTTTCATATAACCCCCCCCCCCCCATGTGGAACACCAGCTTTGTAGCATGCAATAAGGAGTATCGGAGAACAGTTGGGAGGGTGAAAGATGCAAAAAAGGCAAATCTGCACTGTTGGAGCTTAGGAGATTTACAGCTCCCTTCCACCTGCACAAAGTTGAATGCAAGAATTAAAGTAGTACTATAAGCAAAACTTTTTTTCCCTATTTTGGAGCAAGGGAGCTTATAACCCCTGACAGATTTTTTCTGTGTCCCATTACAGAGATTTCCCTTTACATCCTGTCCCATAGCCAAACAGGAAGTGAGAGGAAATCCCTGCAAATAAAGGGAATTCCTTGGGGACCCCAGGTCACCAGAACTAGTGCCCCTATTGGAAGATTTCCCATCTATTACTTTTCTGGGGACAACCCAATATTTGGGATTTTTATTTACATCTTTTGTTTTCTGTAATTTTGAAAGTGTAGATGATGGAAATAAAATCTAACTTTTTTGACATATTATAAGAATGTCTAATCTGTAATTTGATGCCTTTTGGAGATTTTTCCCATCTTTCCTTGGCTTCGTTATGCACATTAATACAAATTTTTACCTGGGGTGCCCAAACTTTCGATCCCCACTGTATTTCTCCAGCACTTGTTTTATTTTTGTTGACACTATAGCCATGGGAATCTAATGGATCTAATACTGGCAGCTTTTTTTTTTACCATTAGCATGGTTTCCCATTGTTTTAAGTTGTACAGTATATCCAGGCTACCTTCAGGTAATTGGCCAATTGCCAAAACTTTGCTAGGACCACCCCTAGTGCATGCTCATAAAATCCCACCCACTTTGTGGTCCTGTGATCTGTACTGCTCTCCAAGATAAGGGACTTTATGAGTATGTAATAATTCCCTTTATCTTAATTGCACTGTACAGGACAGATCATGGGATGATCATGTCCCCAAGTAATAACCTGAAAGGTGGGCAGCAACATAGCAGAAATTAAACAGAACTGCCAACAGGCCAACAATAACAAGGGTTTAGAAATCCAAAAAACACTCAGTTTGATGCACCTTGCAACCAAAGCTTGTATCAGCTGAGGCCTGAACATCCACCTGGTAGAACATGGAGAATGTGTGAACAAAGCACCAGCTCAAAAACATGCCTTACAGATGTAACGTTTACCAGGATTGAAACTTTCCAGATAAGGTCTCCCAAACATATATCTCTAATCTGGAGTACAGACAGCACCAGGTTTGGAACACAGAGAAAGTGATACAGAGAAAGTCGAACTGGGGGATTTATGTGAGCAACTCCCTGAAAAAGAGTCTTGATTAAGGACTGTGAAGCAAGAGGTTTCTGGAAAGGGATTCTCATGGCCAGACACTGGTCAAAACCAGACTAGAGAAAGGCCAAAATATGAAAAACAGGGTATTCCATGGGACTTAGTTGTCTGTCCTTGAACCAGGTAAATTAAGTCTTTGGTGTGCGATGGTAGATATATGAGAGGATGATATTCTTGTTCTGACTTGGGAATAATTAATACAGAGATAACCCTAGCCTTCAAAACCTGGGTTTTAACAGCTATGCTGCTGAAGCAAGTGACTAAGAAACAGGATGGAATAGAGGTTCTTCTGCCAGTAAATCTGATCTTTTTGGAAGAACCCAAAGCTCTCTCACCAGGAGTCTGTATATCACATGGTCCTGGACCAGTCAGTGCAATGAGGATCCCTGGAACCCTTCCTAAGTCTATCTTGCGCGACATTTAAGGCAGAATCTGTAATTGCAGCGAAAGGTGGTTCTACAAAGTATTGACTAAAGGGGGCTGAATACAAATGCACACCACACTTTTCAGATATTTGTAAACAATTCTAAAAAACATTTATCATTTTCCTTTCACTTCACATTTATGTGCCACTTTGTGTTGGTCTATCACATAAAATCCCCCAAAAACTTATGTTTTTTGGTTATAACTTGACAAAATGTGGAAAATTTCAAGGGGTATAAATACTTTTTCAAGTCACTGTATGTAGATTGTGTGTCTTCTGATGCAAGATATTCCCTTTGTCCAATTTAGACAATGACCGATGATCCCATTTTGTTTGGGAACTGCAAACAGTTTTGAATAAACCTCAGAACCTTTTTCTCTGAAGGACTAGGTACCACCACCCCTTGTGAATGAAGTAGGAGTAAGGCGGCCAGTAACTTTGCTTGCTGTCACATTACATTGATCAACAAAAGTTTTCCAGCATAGCCCTTCAACAGAAGTTGATCAAACAGGGATGGGGAATCTAGGATGGAAAAGGACCTAGTAGATGAGAGGCTCAGCAATGGCATGCAATGCCAAGCTGCTGCTAACAAAGCAAAAAGAATATTAAAAAGGGGATTAACTCCAGAGATAAAGCGATACTTCTTCAGCTCTACAAGACTCTGGTCCGGCCGCACCTAGAGTATGTCCAGTTCTAGGGCACCAGTCCTCAGGAAGGATGTATTGGAAATGGAGAGAGTTCAAAGAAGGGCAACAAAGCTAATAAAGGGTCTGGAGGATATTAGTTATGAGGAAAGGTTGCGAGCACTGAACTTATTCTCTCTGGAGAAGAGACGCTTGAGAGGGAATATGATTTTAATTTACAAATACCGTACTGGTGACCCCACAATAGGGATATAACTTGGAATTCCCTTCCACAGGCGGTGGTCTCAGCAGGGGGCATCAATGGTTTCAAGAAACTATTACATAAGCACCTAAACGACCACAACATACAGGGATATACAAGATAATACTGACATATAATCACACACATAGGTTAGACTTGGGTTTTTTTTCAACCTCACCTACTATGTAACATGTGGAACTGATTATTAGGAAGTGCTGGAGCCTAATGATTAATCCAGAGGTGCATCTGGAGTAATAAAATGCTTGCTTATTCCTTCCAAATCAATTTTATATATATTTTACTCTGTTGTGTTCTACATACATCTTGCGGTACCTTTGTCAGAGCACCAGGGTGGAAGGTCCAGCGTGTTTCACTGTTGTACTGCACTCGGACATCTCCCCTCTCTGTGATTCTGTGAACTGTTCCGGTTTGACCTATAAACTGCACATTCAAAACAAGCTTAAAAAATGAATTAAGAAGCACGCAATACAATGACATTAAACGGTTATGTCAAATCACATTTTGTAAAAACAAACCCTTGGTTTGGTTTGAAATTTATCTTGTCACATTGCCTTACAATGTAGCAGTAGGTGAATGCACAAATAGTAAAACAGAAGTTTTTGGGGATCGATGGAGTTCACAGTCATAACTGAAACTCAAACTTAAAGCTGTTGTTGAGTTGTCATTACTAGGGTCAATTGATTTCAAACATGTGGTTTCAAACATTCCCACTCAAGCTTTCTGTTCAGTTGGCTCTCAGCCAGGGGAAAATACTAATTTTATGTAAGGTTACAAAACAAAGTGAATAAATTAATGGCTGAAACATTACAGCGACAATTACCTCTGCCATTTTTGGATTCCAGCCTCCATGCCCCTCTTGCATTTCCCGCAAAATTTCAACATCTAAGAGACACTTCACTTTGTCACCATGCTGGAATGGATGCCGTTCTGAACTCTCTTTCCTCTGAATCTCTGCCGGTTTTCCTGAAAAACAACAAAAGTCATAACATTTAAAGTAGAAATATAGGCAAAACTTTTTTTTAAATGTTGTATACAGTAAAGCCTCGTACACACAACGGTTTTCCCAGCAGGAAAACTGCCAGGAGAGCTTTTGGTCGGGAAAACCGGACGTGTGTATGCATCCTCACAGTTTTTCCATCAGAAAAACAGCCGGGAATCCCGTCAGGAAAGAACCTGCTCTCTATTTTCCTATTGTTTTTTTTCCCGCCAGATCTACGACTTACCTATGGGAAAGACTGCGAGGCAGTGCCCATGGAGCATACACATGGCCGGGATTCCCGGCCAAAGCTCCATGGCAGTTTTCCTGCCGGGTTCTTGGTTTTCCCCTCGGTTTTCTCCGTGGAATTTTTACTGCCGAGAACACCTAGCATGTGTACAGGGCTTTAGGGAGGGTTAGAACCCCTGTCAGTTTTTTTTTTTTTACCATCTGTGTCCCATTGCGGAGATTTACCTTCACTTTCTGTTCCATAGCCAAAAAGTGGGAGGAAATCCTTGCAAACTAAGGGAATCCCTTGGGGCCCTCCAGGTCAAGAGAACGAGTGTTCCCATTGGAAGGTTTCACCTCTATTACTGTTTAGGGATTTTCTTTTACTTTAACGTTCAATGATAACAGCAAACAGGACAAATAGAAAGGCTGAATCTCCTTAACTCCTAACGTCCGCCCCATGCTACAGGTGCCGTTCTCCTGTGCAGAATCACGAATATATACGTAATTCTGCACTTCTGCCTGCAGGGGGCATGCGTGTGCCGCCCCGGTCTGTGAAGCCGATCTGTGGGTGCTGGGCATTGGATGTCCTCCAGGACCTGCTGATTATCAGTAATACACAGAGAACTGAGATCTGCCTATGTAACCAAGGCAGATTTCAGTTCTAATGGGGAAAATAATAGATTTTGTGTTCCTGCAAAGCAGGAAACAAAATCCATTACTTCCCTTAGTAAAGGCACCTTACAATACACATATAAACACTGGCTAGGCACACAGTTAACCCTTTGATTGCCCTAGATGTTTAATCCCTTCCCAGCCAGTGTCATTAGTACAGTGACAGTGCATATTTTTAGCACTGATCTCTGTATTAGTGTCACTGGTTCCCGCAAAGTATCAGTGTCTGATTGTCCACCGCAATATCGCAGTCCCACTATAAGTCGCTGATCGCTGCCATTACTAGCATAAAATAAATAAATAAATACATAAAAAAAAATCCCTAAATACATCCCATAGTTTTTAGATGCTAAAAAGTTCACGTAAACCATTTATACAAAAAAAAAAAAAAAATGGCCTGGTCATGACAGGGTGTAAATCTTCCAGAGGTCAAGTGGTAATCAGAACACAGGCAGCAATAAAAACCTGGCAGGTGTTCTAATCCCTCTCCACTCTATCCAAAACAATAGACCCCTTTCACAACTGAGGCAGTTTTTAGGCATTTTAGTGGTAAAAATAGTGCCTGAAAACTACCTCCACAGTGTGAAAGTCTGAGTGCTTTCACACTGGGGCGGTGCGCTTGCAGGACGGGGAAAAAAGTCCTGCAAGCAGCATCTTTGGTGCAGTGTAGGTGCGCAGTATACCACGCTGACAACTGATGACTCTTCGGTTGTTTAGGACGCAGCGGCCGGCTTCCTGGCCCCCTCCGTAGCAACCAGCTATATAAAGTGTAAAAAAATTAAAATAAATGCAAAACGCAAATCGCTGTAAAATCGCGGTAAAAAAGTGTGTCAGAAAACACGGCAAGCACCGCAAAAAGCACTGCAGAAACGCTCAAAAGCAACATGCATAGATGTGAATCGAGCCGTAACCCCAAAAAGGGAAATTTGGCTGGAGGTCTACACTGATCAGCCTAGGGAAATATTAAGATGTCATCAAAAGGAGGTGGTAATCTGTCCATAAATACAAAGCAAACATGTTAATTAGAAATGACAATTATTTAGTAAGTGGCTGACTGACATAATAAAAATAAATACAACTGACATGTTAATGCAAACTGTATGTCTGTCTTACCAAGCTTAGGTAAGTGATCTTTGTAGTAATGTCCTCCTTGAGCTTCTGCGATGCACTTTAGATCTACTTTGCCCTTGTGCCCAACTCTGTAAACATTAGTGGTGCCATCAGCCCAAGTTACACTTGCCACGCTGCGTCCTGTTTCCACATCCCATCCACGAATGTCCACAACCCGGCCGACTTTAGATTCCCCACCTAGGTAACACAGCACAATGAAAAATGTTTTACATTAAAACAATGTCCTATTTTTATAGATTTCAATCTATTTATTCTGTTTTACAAAAGAAGTACCATAGCACAATAAGGAAGCAGAATATATAGAGCGTACACTACCAAAGGCTCTCAAGTTTGGCACAGTCATATTGTTTTTGAGCAAAAATAGTTAAACCAGGCAGTATAGTACATATAAGTTTGCAGTATAGTACATATAAGGGGTATAAAATGAGCAAAGAGGGGAAAAAGAAAACTAGGACAAGAAATAGTTCGAAGTTATAGTGGAGGGTGTACAAAGTCTGTTGGAGGATCTTATGAAGGCACTGATATCAACACAGCCTCTATAGACACCCACTGGGGGAAGGATTTTTGTTGTAGTATAAGTCAATTGAGAGACTTTGGCTTCATGATAAAACACTAAGAGAATGGGAGCCCTAGGCCTCTGTGTAGCCTTGGGGCGTATAACGTTTAATAATAATTTATCTGAGGGCGTTTGTGAGTCCAGATAAATCAGTTAATGTGGTTTTGTAACCATAGTAGGTCTATGGACTGCTATGGCAAGTGCCCTGAAAAAACAGAGTAGTCTAGGCAATAACTTCATTTTGATTGAATTCTGCTGAAACCATGATGGTGGGAAACTGGACCACCTGTTGAGGTCTGCTGTAAACTGTTTAAATAGAGATGGATAGTTTTCGGCAAAAAGTTTCTCCACAGATGAGGTAAGGATATCCAGATACAGGAGAGATTTAGAAGCCCACTGAAAGTCAAAATTTGTGTGTTGCAAGTCAACTGTAGAAGATTGATATTCAGGGCTATAGTTTTAGTTTGGTTCAGTAGTAGACCCGAAAATTCTGAAAACTTCCGTAGTAACGGTAACAGATTAGGTAATGCAATAAAGGGAGAAGAGATATACAGAAGAATAAAAAATATTCGCCAGCACACCATGGATCGCAGATAGCGTCCAAAAAATGTTTTAATACAAAAAAGGCATTACAAAAAGTGCAACGTTTCGAGGCCATGCTGGACCTCTTCGTCAGGCAAGTAATCAAAGATCCTTGATTACTTGTCTGACGAAGAGGTCCTGCGTGGCCTTGAAACGTTGCACTTTTTGTAATGCCTTTTTTGTATTAAAAATTTTTTTGGACGCTATCGGTGATCCATGGCGTGCTGGCGAATATTTTTTATCTGTTTGATGGCTCCAGTGCCCAGCTGGTGATCGTTTCAGCACCCACCTTGGAATATTGACTAGAGATATACAGAAGGACATTGTAAGCAAACAGGGCACATTTTTGCTAGTGTCGACCACAAGTTATCCCTTGAATATCTAGGTTAGAGCGAATAGTGACAGTCAGGGGCTTCATGACTATTGCAAAAATTAGCAGAGATAACAGACAGCCCTGTCTGGTGCCTCGCTAAATGGAGATGAAGGAAGATCAACGTTCTCTGATGGAATTGTATGCTCTTGGAAGGTAAAAGCTTTGTGTAAGTCTAGCGGCAAAAGCATGATTTCCCTATGGATCATAGCGTCCCATCGAGAATGAAGTGCATATGTGAGAGCTAGCATCCTGCATACTTTATCCAGTGTCTTGCAGTATCGATTGAAGCCTTATTGGTCGCTGTGTATGTATTGTTCTAAAAAAAGAATACGGGCACAGGGCAGGTATTTTAGTATTTTGAAGCTTCAGTTGATCAAAAAAAAAAAAAAAAGAAATTTAGCGTCGACCGGTAGTTGGTGACATCTTTGTGGTGTTTAAGAATGACACTGATGAAGGCTGTATACTCGTTCAGAGGGATGGAGCCTCCCTCTTGTAAATAGTTAAAATGGTATACAAAGTGGGACACTAGGTGTTCTAAGAACTTTTTATAGTTGTTTTTGGGAACCCCGTCTGGAGCCTGAGATTTGTTTGATTTGAAAGTTTACCAATGTCCTATTTTTGACTGCAGCATTGTGAAAATAAAAATGTATGCCTATACCATAACAGAAACATTGCTGCATCATCATTATTCTGTGCTAGTATATGTGCTAGTATATTCCTCACTACTTTACTGCCAACAATGGCCTTCATTTACCTCCAGAATATAAATCTATTAATAAGGAAATAATGCCCTTCTAACTAGAAATGGCATTTAATAATGGCAAAATTAATCAAAACAGGGATTTTTCTGGGGAAGATGACACTTGATGGGGTCAAGGAAGCATTCCCTCCCTACATTGAAAGCTGTCCGAAGGTGCTCTAAATTCTGCTGAATCAGCTAAAATTAAAGTCCTGGGTTTGCCTGCAGGCACCTTCCAGCTCAACAAAAGTCAATAAAAATATCAACTCAGCAAGGTGGAAATTTATATAATGAACAGTAACCGCATCATATTAGATGCACTGTTTGGCAAGACCATTGTATTCAGGCAGCCACAAATGCTGCAGGTGCCTAAATAGAAAAACTGACAGTGGACATTCCTCCACCCATGCTGTTTAGTGTGGATGGAGGAATCGACTGATTTTATGCTAGCCATAGGGGCCATGTATTGGTAGCATGGGAATACAGTACCAGTCTTCAAACTGAGGTTGTAGTTTTGCCTTTTACAGGATGAATGGAATTAAAATAGATGGAATGTGATGCACTTTGTTTACGTTAAATCTAGATGGTAGTTTTTAAATTCATCAAATTTACCCGGTGATCCTGCCAGTTCCCCTTCTGTGTTTTTTATTCTGACCATGACAAGCACGCAAGCATATTCATGCTGCCTTGGCCAGTTTACGTCTCCCCAAGTCCTCTATGGAGATACAGGTTGCCATGTTGATGCACAGTATTGCCTGTACATTATGTAGGTGGTTCAATGGCTACCCACGCCAGCCCTGCAGTTTTGATTGACAGTGGCTCAGAGATGGAGCCTCCCTGTTAAAGGAGTAGCTGCTGATACTAACAGAGTTCTGGAGTGGGAGGAGTTACGTGTGGCTGGGTGTGCAATAATGCGACAATGATAGCCGCAAGAACACAGAGATCAGGAGCAGCACCCAAAGGAATGATCTTTTCCTTATTGCTGTGATGGAATTTCAGTGTGAGCAAGGCAATTGTTTAATATACAATTGGCAGGGAGATTCTCATGGGGTCATTGCCACTCACCGCCGGGGGAACCGCAATGTACAGATGGGCCAAGAGATGAAAATACCCCAATGACCGGCAGCAAATGCCATGTATCTGACAAATGTCTTCCCTTTGTTATCGTTTACATCAATATTACACTCTCGGTATGATGCTATAAATGCCCGTTCCCTTAGGGCCCTTTCACACGGACGGATAGAATGGTGCTTTTAGCTGCAGATTTTCTAGTTTTCTACCGCAGCTAAAAGCACACAATGCTTTCCTATGGCCCCATTCACACACAACGTTTAGCTGCGATTTCGTTGCATGCGGTTTGGTGCGAATAGAAAAAATAGAATTGAATGCATCCAGGTGCGATTTAGCACAGCTATATGCACTTAAAAGCAGGTAATCGCAGTCTTTTGTGTCAACTGCTGATAGCAGCATGAGAAAAAAAAAAAAAAAAAACAACAGGAAGCACATCATAATCAAAAAAAATAAAAAGGGTTGCTATGGAAATGACTACCGCAGCTTAACGCGGCTGCATGTAACTGCACGTAATCGCAATGTACAAATGCAGCTAATCGCAGTGCCCAAAGCCTTGAATTTCACTGAAAATGTACATGCTTTTAATTGCGGCAAAACTGCCGTCCGTCTGAAAGGGGCCTTAGCACATAGACACACCCACTTTGTGTGGAAGAGGAACCATATGAAAGTCTTATAGTCACGTTTGTTCCATATAAAGCTAAAAAAAAGAGGTATTAAATGTTTATATTTTTATAAAAATCTATACAATTATGGTACTTTATTATTACTATTTCATGTACAACTCTGTACTTGTGATGTAATGCATTCCCATATACTTTAAGCCTTAGCACATGATGCACAACAATAACAAGCGATGTGAGTGATTAACACGCCACTGCTACAATCTTGGGGTGCAAAGTTTAAACACAGAAATAGGAAGTACTTGAATGCATAAGTATTTGCAGTGGAATACACAGATTTTTCAAAAAGTTGGACATTTTTGGACGATTGGTCATTGTTAGTGGAAAAAGTCTATTACCACTCCTATGCCATAGTGGAAAGAAAAGAAAGGGATAACAAAGGCACACAAACTGAAAAGATCAAGAAAACTGTGTAGGTTCCAATCAATCAGATTGTGTCCTTCATTGGAACATGGGAGAAACGGATTACCTACATGGGTCATAAACACAGCAAACTGTCATGGAGAAACGTGGAGGCATCCTTTGGTGACCCATTTATAAAAAAATTCTGGCTGACTAATATCCATCCTGTGAACACTAATTTAAGGTCCTCCAGGAGAAAGTGTCCCTAACCCAGAGCCCCAACACTGCAAGACAACAGTGCTAACCTCTGACTAACCGTGCTGACAAACTTTCACATTAATCAGTATTATTAATTAGGGTTCTATTAGGGTAACAAATCCACTTAGGAGAAAAAATAAATAAAACATGAATGAGTTTTGCCTTTATTGCAGTCTAAAGGCTCTGCAAGCTATTAGATATGACCATTTACCATCTTGGTTCCCCCATTCCCAGTCAGGTCCTCGCACCACTTTGGCACCCTGGAAGATTCCTTTAAGCACCAAGCGTGGTAAGCCTTGGCGAGGCGTCAATGAGACCCTGCAGAGGAAAAAAAACAAAACAAGATGTCAGGGTATTAACAATTTTAAAGAAAACCTGTCAGGATGGATGTTACCAGTCTAAGTGACTTTTATCCAGAGCTGCAGTTGCACTACGCTATGAAGGGGTGTAAGTTGTGTGAAAGACACATCCTAGTACAACCTAAATGGTTGGAACTAGCACAATCAAGCAACTTCCAGAGCTGGGTGGAAGACCCTGCCGAGACATGCAATAGCTGTCCTCACAGGTTTTCTTAAAATAAAACAGCATAAAACAGTAAGCTTTATTAAAAATAAGGAAGCATAATAGCATTAAACAACACAGCCCTATAGTTAAGGGATTAATACACAACAAAAAAAATGAATACTGGGTTATGCTCTAGAGTTAAACCACCACACCAGTCAGTAACTCTGGTGGCAAGATCCCCAAGTTCCTGGGTTTGCTGCGCATATTACAAGAGGTTCAAAATCTCCATGATGGCATTTATTTGATATAAGGTATTAGAGCTGCATGATTAATCGTTAAAGAATCGAGATTCTACCCCCCTTACAATCTTAAAAAAAAACATTTCCTGGATTCAGTGGAGAGAACTCTCTGCTCAAGCCAACAAAAAAGCTAAAAAAAAAACAAAACAGGCAGCCTGCCAAGTTTCTCACAAAATGGATAAAGAGAAACATTGTGTAACATATAGTTCTTTAAGATCAAAGGG
Organism: Rana temporaria; assembly: GCF_905171775.1. Taxonomy (NCBI): domain Eukaryota; kingdom Metazoa; phylum Chordata; class Amphibia; order Anura; family Ranidae; genus Rana; species Rana temporaria. The sequence continues at coordinate 100,355,360 of NC_053498.1, read as the reverse complement.
ATGAACTTCTGTCTGTAAAGGAGGTCAGTTTAACCAATTAAAGAATAAACCTTTTTTGACACTTGCTGCTTACAAGTTAAAACCAGTACTTTTTGCAGAGAATTACTTGGAGCCTCCAAACATTGTATATATATTTAGCAGAGATATAGAAGGAAATAGTGAAGCGCAATATTATAATAAAAATGTGCAGTAACAAAAGTAATTTAAACGATTGCAAATTACTGATAATAATATATAAATGCAAAAAAGTCCAAAATGTGAAAAATTCCAAAGGAACAGTGCGACAAACACTCCAAATCTTCATTCCCGTACGCGTTACGTTGTAGCAACTTCCCCAGCGGGGCGGAAGGAAGTTGCTACAACGTAACGCATACGGGGAAAGGAGACTGAAGTCGCTCGCTGCCATCTTTGTGAAAACACACGCTGTGTGTATTACTTTCTGACGTTTTTCATTCGGGCTAATGCGAGTAGCCTGTATATGTCTTTTTAATAAATCCAAGCTGGTTTTAAAACAGAGAGCACTTAGATCAGTTTTTTCTCTTGTCTACGATCCTAATGCTGCTGAGTTTAATAAGTCTGCCATTAACACATCGCACCAATCTGTTATTTGATTTCTGCTGGTATGACTGCCTGGTAAAACAGGGGTCCATACCCTAAGGTGAGAGTAGCCATTCTTAACGGTGGAAGGATCACTTTATTTGAAGTAAAAGTCACCGGTGAAGATTTGGAGTGTTTGTCACACTGTTCCTTTGGAATTTTTCACATTTTGGACTTTTTTGCATTTATATATATTTTTATCAGCAATTTGCAATCGTTTAAATTACTTTTGTTACTGCAAATTTTTATTATAATATTGCGCTGCACTATTTCCTTATATATTTTGCACCTTTTTGGATCTTGTGATTGTCCTGTCAGTGTTCAGCTTGCAATTTTGAGGGGGGAGTTTGTTATCATTCATCATTTATAATTTTTGTGCGCTAATTTCACCCTTTGGTTTTCTATATTTCACAGAGACCCTAGAGAAAATGATAGTTGTTGCAGCGGTCTTTTGAATGCAATTTTTGGGGAAAAAATACACTTCAATAAAAAAAATTTCCGTATGTTACGCCGTGAGAATTGGGATCTTTATTCTAAGCAAAAAAATTGTGAGTCTCATTTTATCCAAAATAGTGCAGCTCTATAAGGAATGCAAAAAAAGTGATTGGAACATGCAGAGGGTGAGAACACCCACCATTGCAAATCATGTACACCCTTCATATATGGCCAAGTTTCAGCTTTATATTTGTGCATTTAATCAATAAAAAAACACATTATAATAAAGTCAGATGCATCAAATTGCAAAAGAAACTACAAGTGCTTGTACACGTTACAGCTCCTCTGACTGTATTATCATTGTGCATGGAATGGCCGACCTCCTGCCATTGCCTCCTTCTCTCCGTCATCAACAAGCCTGAACTCCTTTTGTCTCATCTACACTGCAGCTATCATGGAGATGTGTGAATTGCAATTGGTGCTGTGATTTTGAACAGTTTCTCCTAAATAGGGATGAGCCGAACACCCCCCGGTTCGGTTCGCAGCGAATAGGAAAAAAATTAGTTCAAACACGTGAACACCGTTAAAGCCTATGGGACACTAACCCGAAAAATCAAAAGTGCTAATTTTAAAGGTTAATATGCAAGTTATTGTCATAAAAAGTGTTTGGGAACCCGGGTCCTGCCCCAGGGGACATGTATCAATGCAACAAAAGTTTTAAAAACTGACGTTTTTTTTTCGGGAGCAGTGATTTTAATAATGCTTAAAGTGAAACAATAAAAGTCCATGTCCCCTGGGGCAGGACGCAGATCCCCAAACACTTTTTATGACAATAACTTGCATATCAACCTTTAAAATTATCACTTTTTATTTCTCCCATAGTCTTTTAAAGGGTGTTTCGCGGCTTTCGAATTTGCCGCGAACACCCCAAATTGTTCGCTATTCGGCGACCAGCCAATGTTCGACCTGAAAATAAAGCTCACCCCTACTCCTAAACAGAAAGATCCCTACAGGTCACGCTCAGCACTGCCCATTTACAGCTTTTACAGTAGATTATCCTTTGCCAAGCAAAGTTAATAAGCTCTGGGATGTCTTTGCTGTTTATTTCACAACATGGCAATTAGTGAAGGACAAAATGTATCACTTACAAACTGCAACAAACAGGACATCCAGGTCTTCCAGGTATATGGTGGTAGATGGGACTAGATACATTTAAGAACAGATTGGTTGCCAAACATTACAATATTTTTTTTCTAGATACCTGCAGGAAACATATTGAGTTCATAGTGCAGTTTGGCAACATTTCTTATTTCCTTCATTTAGAAGCATGTCTCCCTCTACTGGTAAGATCTGTACATGCAGATTTATAACTAGAAAAGTGTTGTACAGTAGTTTAAAAAATAAATGGTATGTGTAATCACTGATTTCCAAATGGTCTTCAGGAAGAAAGGGCAAAGCCACAGCCTAATTTTTTTAAATAGAACTCCGGTAAAAACAATTTTTTTGGTTTTGGATAACTGGGGGTGGAGGGGAGGGCCCGGAAGCTAAACTTTCCTAACTATAAGACCAGCCAAACAAGTTGGTGGTTAAGGGTGGACAACGCAGACAGTGAATGTGAAGTGATGTCACCTTGCTAATGGCTGACTGGGGAAAAACAGAGATGAGCTTGATTCCTGTATTGATTCCGCCTCTTGAAATGGCTCCTCTCAGCACATCTGTAGTTCAGAAGGCTCTGTGCAACGTGTTACACAGCAGCACATGTTCACAGGCCATAGTGAATACAGTAGGATATGTGGAATTTTTCACAAAGCAAGTTTAAAAACTTCAAGATCACTCAGATTAATAGAAGCAGGCTTGAAATTACTGAAATAGAATGTGGAAATCAATACGTGTCAGGGAACTATTTAGAACAAATATTAGCATGTGCTAAGAAGACGACAGCAGAACAAAAATGGGCATTTGTTAAAGAAAAAACCTGGCATAGTTGCCAATACTATACATGGCCATGCTCGTTTGCACAGAAATGTGCACATACACATGAATGCATGTGTTGGCGTAAACATTCGCACTGGTGCATGTTCAAACACCCCTGCTGCCAAGACTGGTACCAAATGCCCTATAAAAGGACAGTGGCTGCACTCAATTTGCTGGATGTTCCTCAGATACCAGTACTCCTTGCTCCTGTGTATCCTGCATTCCTTGGACCCCCTGTTACCAACCTGGCTCGTCTCTGGACTTTCCTGCTGCCTGTTTTTGACCCCGACTTTGCTTCTCCTGCCTTACCGTGTATGACTCTGGCATGTTACCCGACTACTTTTCTGCCTGCTCCACCCGATTCCTGTGTATGACCTTAGCTACTGTTCATAACCATGCTTCAGCCCTCTCTGGCTTGCCTCTCTGTGTATGACCTTGGCTTCTTTCGCGACTATGCCTCTTCAGCCTGGCCCTGCCAGTCTAACCAGGCTTCTACCTCCAGTGCTATCCTGCTTGTGGCCACTGCCTTGGTACTGCTGCATCTCCAAAGGCAACAGAAGTTCTGCCATCAGTCCTGATAGACCAGCTGACAGCTATCCAGCGGACTCCGCTGCAAGCAACCTCCAGTAGAGCTACTAAGGCCTCATGTACATGGACGTTTAGGAGCAGTTGGACATTTTTTTTTCAACTGCTCCTGAACTCCCTCATGTCTCTTGTCATGTTATCTTATCAGTACATGTACACAGGGTCCTTTATAGTCGTTTCTAGGCAGTTGAGTCTAGAGGCTTTTTTTGGAAAACAAAAAAATTTTTTAGAGGCATTTCGAGCGGCAAGCGAGTCTAAACGCAGTAACCCACGTTTCGATTACGGGCGTTTTTATTTTTTTGCTATTTAATTATTTTTTTTAGAAACGCTTCTAAATGCGAACGCTGCTAAACGCAGCTTGTAAATGTGGCTAAATGGACGTTTTAAAGGTGGCTTATTATCTGTCAAATTAAATTGTTCAGGAGAGGTTGTAAAAACATCCCGAGTAGGCACCCGTGCTTCTTTGAGCCCTGCACTCACTGTTCTCACCTCCAGGAGTGCTTGGCGCTCAGCCGCAGAGGGAAGCCTCCTTGTCAAGTTGGCCTCAGACCAGGTATATATGACAATATGAAAGCAGAAGTCTCCTATTTCTGTTATCACCAAGGGTCATATTAAAATTGGAATTTCCAAATGGCCTCCTCATGGTTGGTGTTCATCTGTGGCAATTGTTTATAATTGACCAGTCAAGTTAGCATTATATACAGTTAGGGTCAGTGTGCAAGTCAAGAGCAGACAGAAATAATAAAGCTGCCACTGCAGATTTGTTTTTGAAGCAGCAAACGCTGTGATCCTGACTGTTCTTTACTACTTGCCAAATCATCAACTCAAACAAGCATGAGTACATCAGATGTCCAGACACTTTGCTGCTGGCTATATTTGGCCCCTGGTCTGTAACTTGCTATGTAATAAGAGACTGACAGTTCCCAAACGTATAACTTTAAAAGCAAGTTTGCATTGACAGTTTGTTAAATATATTAGGCAATTCCTGCAGGGTACTGCAATATGAGTTTATTTGCTTTGCCACCTGAACTGAAAATGAAGAGACAGGGTCCACCAAGCCTGTCATCTGTGAATGATGGCCCTTCCAGGAAGAATGATCACACCACATTAATACAATTAACTGACTTCTGGAGTGTTGCTCTTTCATTAGCTCCACTAGTGCTGTGAATTTCAGCCGTAGGATTTGATGTGCAGCCAAGATTCTCTCCATCCCACAGTGATATCTGTGAAGTGATTGGCTGTCTGTAGTGGCAGCAGTAACACGCCATGCAGGTGGTAACCTGGTTTGGCTGTCACACTAATCACCTCTGATTTCTAGTGTGACCAATGACTGCACAGAAATGGGCACATCACCAGAGCTCAGGAAGTCATCTGTAATTCTGAAAAGCAGTATTACCAGCCAGCTTAATCCTTATAGTTCCAAGCACAGCACAATGAAAATCAATACATTAGCAACAGATGAATGGTCCTCAGCTTACCCACTGGCCTCAAGCCATGTCTGACAGTACAATTAAAGATGAACTCCAAGCAAACAGCATTCCCTATATTTTAAAAGGAACGTGTTGTGTGTTCATATGTAATCTCTTTAATATGTTCAGCGTTAAAAAATGATTTTTTTTTTTTTAGTCAGTCAAACAGGAAACTCTGCGTTTTAATATTTCTTGTTTGTCCATTTACAGTCAGCAGGCTACTTTCACATGATAATCTAAGCTGCTCTGTTGGAAAAAAATGGTTTTACAAAGCTCAGTAGCTGAACCTCTGACTCTGTGAGTCATGCTAGTTATGGTCAGTCTTCCAAGGCCCATGGGACATACAGTTGCACAACAGCAGGAGGACTGTAGTTTGCCCACCCCTGGAAATGCATACCCACAATGTAAAAAAAGTATAAAACTTAAAGAGTAATTCCACTTTTGCATCCAAAATTAAAACGTTACCTATAAACACCCTCCACACTCTTTTGGTCCCTTCTACACTTACTTGCTTCTTAGAAAGTTCTTTGCCGCCTAAATATGTCCACTTGCCAATCTGTACACCTCTCACTTCGCACACACGCACACAGCCCAGGAGGCTGTGTATCAGAATAACGCTGCCAATAGTGTACGTTGACGGATCATTGTAGTTACATCAGTGACAAGAGAAGTGATTCTCATGACCGCACACCATTGATGCCATTATTCAGTAAATGGGCAAATGTGGGCAGCAGAGGACTTGCTAAAGGGCAACTACCTTTTCCCGCAGATCCTTTGACAATTCTTTTGCTTTCCCCATGATTCAGAATCCAGAAATGTCAGTGCAGCACTGGATGAAAGATGCAAGGGTCTGTCAGGAGTCCAGAAACTCATTGACCTTTTATACACACACACTAACAAGCAAACAGATCACAGGTGAGGATGGTTACCTTTAAAAGCCATTCAAACTCCTTTGTGTCAACGTGTGTGCATGTTATCAGGCACCAAAATCACCAGGGTATGTAAACTTTTGATCAAGGTCATTTGGGTAGTTTCTGTTGCCATTATGATTTAAAAGAGTAAACACAGTTGATTGATAATAAATGGCTTCAGCCAAACACTAACCATGGGTGAAAGAAAAGTTTTTGCATCATCATTCATATTCTCTGAAAAATGGCAGATAAATCATAAATTCTGCCAGGGTATGTAAACTTATGAGCACAACTGTAACTCAACACACAGCCATTAATGTCTAAACCGCTGGCAAAAAAAAAAATGAGTATGCCCCCAAGTGAAAATGTCCGAATTGGGCCCAAAGTGTCAATATTTTGTGTGGCCACCATTATTTTCCAGCACTGCCTTAACCCTCTTGGGCATGGAGTTCACCAGAGCTTCACAGGTTGCCACTGAAGTCCTCTTCCACTCCTCCATGACAACTTTATGGAGCTGGTGGATGTTAGAGACCTTGCGCTACTCCACCTTCCGTTTGAGGATGCCCCACAGATGCTCAATAGGGTTTAGGCCTGGAGACATGCTTGGCCAGTCCATCACCTTTATCCTCAGCTTCTTTAGCAAGGCAGTGGTCATTTTGGAGGTGTGTTTGGGGTCGTTATCATGTGGGAATACTGCCCTGCGGCCCAGTCTCCGTAGGGAGGGGATCATGCTCTGCTTCAGTATGTCACAGTACATGTTGGCATTCATGGTTCTCTCAATGAACTGTAGCTCCCCAGTGTCGGCATCACTCATGCAGCCCCAGACCATGACACTCCCACCACCATGCTTGACTGTAGGCAAGACACACTTGTCTTTGTACTCCTCATCCAGTTGTCTCCACACATGCTGAGGTGCCATGTTGAACTTCTAGTAACCAGTTTGAGTGAGAGCGATACCACCAAATGTAACACACCTGAGACTTTGTAACACTAACAAGTCACATGCCACCGGGGAGGGAAAATGGCTATTTAGGTCCAATTTGGACATTTTCACTTAAGAGTGTACTCATTTTTGTTGCCAGCAGTTTAGACATTAATGGCTATGCGTTTAGTTATTTTGAGGCTACAGAAAATCTACACTGTTATACAAGCTGTACACTCACTAATTTACATTGTAGCAAAGTGTAATTTCTTTGGGTTGAGGTCAGGACTCTGTGCAGGCCAGTCAAGTTCCTCCACCCCAAACTCGCTCATCCATGTCTTTACGGACCTTGCTTTGTGCACTGGTGCGCAGTCATGGAACAGAGAATCTTCGGATTAAAAGCACCGGATGAGTACGGGCAGGGGAAATGCAGGTAGGTCGACACATTTCACACTATGGAAGACAGAGGAATAGCGGAACAGCAGTCTGTGAGACACTGAGTAGCCCATAGCAATCAACCTCTGCTCCACTGTTTACAAACTAAATTTTCCTAGCAGCCTACTCTGAACTAGAAGGGTGCTACAAAGGTAATATCAAACGCAAGTTTTGGCAGCATTCGAAATCATAAATCACAACAGAAATGGATATCTGGTAAGCCCAGTGACTCGCCATTTTGCAAACATCATGGACTATTGGGTTGCGTTTTATGGAATTAGGAAGAATACATTTCCATCCACAGTGTGAGATTGAATAAGTATGAAGTCACTTCCAGTGGTTTTGCTAGATGTGATGTGGTTAAAATGGGGATCGGCCAGCCATAGGTCTGAGCATATTGCTTGGAATAAGGGTGTGGCCATGGGGGTGTTCAGAGACACTGATGTTACCGGCCCATTAAAAAGGATTGTAGATACACAGAACACAGTGCACATTGCTATGCTACAGACGATCTTGCAGTTCCTCTTGTGGGCTGACGGTATGTTTATGACTTCTTTGGAAGGTTTGGTTGAGTGATAATTTATATTGCAAGTGTGCAACAGATGAGAGCTTGAATTTTCTTTTTCTGTTGGTATTGTCATTTTAGTCCCATAGGCTGCACATACTGTGTAGTCTTGGATTATCTGCTGCGTGGTTTCTTGGACATTCATGTGTGGTAAGCCTATACATATTCATTTTATTCTCTGCCCACTAGATGTAGGTTTGATGATATTGTAGACTTTTCAATTGTATTACAGGGTATTTACAGCTGTATATTCAACATAATGGAGCTCATTAGGTAATGTGGGCAGATTTTTGTTACACTTTTGTACATTATTATATTGGGGTAGGCATGCCCAATACTTCTTATTATGCCTGGTTATAATTCAGATTTAGTAACTTTACTTTAAAGTTTGAATTATCAGGGTTTTGCTTCCCCTCTATCCTCCTGTAAAACCATCTGTTGGCTCTCAAGGCAATCTGTCTTCTAGTATGGAAATAACCATTTGAGGTAGGCAATAGATATTGTGCATATGTCCCCTTTTTTTATTATGTTTTTCCTATTTTGTGCGTATGGGTTGATCTATATTTGCATCTTTCCGTCACCCCGCAGTTTGGGACTCATCCCATTTTTAACGAGATGGTTTTTTTTGTTTCCATGTTTCTGATGATATGGCATGACATGTATTTTTTTGTAAGTTGATTTTTGTGTTCTATATTGTAAGAATTTTTATGTAGATTAATGAGTTGTATTTATTTTGTAGAATGGACCATCTAATGTATATGCAAAAGGTGTAGATCCTGAAAAAGCGATTTAATTGTGAAACGCATTGATCCTAAACACCATACAAGGGATTGTTCCATATACCACATTGTTTCTAATGAATCTCAGCCACAATTAATCTAAAGATGGTTACATTTTAAGAATCTGTAGCAAATTTTGTTTTTTAATTGTATAATGAAGAGGTTACGGATTTTATACATATGTGTTTGTTCTCTCTGGTTGGCACATTCTATGGTCCAATTTATATAAAGGGATGGTGCCCACAGAGTAATTGCACAAAACACACCCACACTGTATTATTTTTGTATTTACCATTACCATAGCTTTGATTTTTCAATTTGATTCCCCAGGATTGCCCCGAGAGCCCTTCTAAATTAGAAGGCAGCCACCAACGCACTAAAAGTAATCACATTTGGACCCTCCGTATCCCACTATGAAATATCCAGTGCCAAAGTCATCTACAGTAAAGCCAAAAATTACCATCTGGGATGACGATGAATTGACTTTATTAAAGTTGCTTTTTTGTATGAAAAGTTTGAGGGCTTCCACAACACTGTAGATATTGTTAAAAAACAAGGAGCGCACTGGTAACTTATAGTGACTGCTTCCATGTAAATATTTATGCATTTTTTTGTAATGACATGTTAATCGTTAAATTAATCTAAAATCAAACCTAGATAGTGGCACTTGTAATAATGGTAGTGACAAGTGAACCGCACTGGGAATGCAAGAAAAGAGATAGATATTTCTGTTATAGTCCCCATACAGCTAATTAAACCCGTTACATCTGCTCAAAATCTGAACTGTGTTTGGTGGGTTGAGATTTTAAAGCCCTCCAGGCAGAACGTTTTTTTCCCCATACAATGGGGCTGTGCCCGCACTCTATGTGTTAACTGTTCGTTTTGTCTAGGCGTGAACACAGCTCCTATACTCGCCCAATCCTTCAATCCTCTGGAAAATGGTGTTTCCCCACCTTCAGAGGTGGACTGTTCCTGATGGCCTAACATCCAGAGCTGGTCTATGGGAGTGATGATGCCAGGAACAATCAACTGCACAAAACCACTGGACCATGGGGGGGCAGGGGCCGAAGGGACTGCTGTTGCGCTGGGAGGATTGGTGGATTAGGTGAGTATATCTTGGCCCTCTGAACCCCTAGACCAAAATGAGCAGTTAACCCATACAGTGGGAGCACAGAGTTCGGCTTTAGGAATAAGTTTAGCAAATCTTTCAGTGAATAAACATGTGAACTAAATAGAGTGTTCTGTGGCCATCTGAAGGTGTTCCTTGAGGCAGTGTTTGTGGTGTTGTACTTACGACCTGGAATGGGCAGTTTCGTATCTCTCAAAGGCATGGGAAAGATCGTGCTTGTTGTTCATGTAACACTGCGTGCACAGATCGTAGTCAAAGCACACTTTGCACTTCCAGCGCATGCCACGAATTCCATGCTTCTTACAGCAGTCGCAGATGATATTTGGATGGCGGACACCTGAGGAACAGGAAAACCTGTTACAGCCGGGACATGGTTACTGGTGGCACCATACAAAATAGTGGACATTAACAACACAATCTTCTTTGTAGGCCAATATCCCTGTACCTTTAGCTTAAAAATGGCTTAAAAAGAACAGATGGCAGAAATCTTGGATGGGATTACTGGGCAGGAAGTAAGATATGTGATGGGAACCATCCTTCTTTACTAAACCTGTTTCATTCTATAGATCTTCTAATGTGATAAGATTCTAAGAAATGCTGACCAAGAAATGCTACTCATGTTCCTTATGGAAAACCTTTGTCAGCATTCTCTTTTCCTCACAGAGAATGGAACAAGCTTTCCACCACACAGTACAGTAAGCTAAGTTGTGGAGATAAATTACGGAAGATAAAATTGGTTTAGAGATCCAAAACAGCACAGGCAGGTCACTGCTGGTCCTAGCCAATATGAGATTTGGACCTCCAGGTACTGTGCATGCTACAGACATCAGAGAGTATAGCTTGGAGTGGGGCACTTGTTTGGTGTAGTCAACAAGGAGTTCTCCAAAATACTCATAGACTCCTAAGAAGCCTATGAGAACAGGTTTATACAGAGACCTACATTGTAACAAATGCTAAATTGCCCAAATGTAACTAAGATAGCAAAGGCATTGTATGGGACAAAATCAGCTTCTTACTGCCACCTACAATACCATCTCATTCTTGCCACATCACAGCCGGACAGCAGGGGGACCCATGTGGCAGAACGGGAGGAAAATTGTAGAACAATGCCATGTGTCTGTGTCCCTCCCTCCAGTAGCAGAAAGCTGGTTTATCCCCCTCTCCCTTCTGTTGGGGTTAAGCTGCTGGAGGGAGAGACACAGGCATTGTTTTTTAATTGTCCTTCTGTTCCACCACACAGGTCCCCCTCCCTGTGCTGCCCACATCTTATTTCCCCATGTGTGCCTTACCCCCCCCCCCCCGCCCGGCACCACTGCGGAGCCTCTGTCTCCTGTTCATTCATCTTCAATACAACTGAAGAGAAAACTGCAGAGAAAAGAAATGAAAAATTAAAGAATCTGTGTCCTCAATTCCCTTTTCTGTCTCAAAGGTGAGATGTAATGGGTTATGTTAACACCCCTGATATTTCTTCCAAATACCCCCCAACAGCATTGTCAAAATTGAAGGAAATAAAAAATAAAAAAATAAAATAATCTTTAAAATTGGAAAAGAAAACAGTTTTAAAAATTGGAAAACATAATAAAAAAATATATTTTGTAAATCAAATCAGAAGTTTCAAGGTGCTAGGTCACAGTTCTACTAATTTCCCCCTGAAGCTGCCTGAATTGCTATAAACACACCAAGCATCATGGCAGGCAGAGCCTCTTAAGGGTACATAACTTTGTCATCTTTTGACACATCACCCATCAATAAGATAATAAGCAATGAAGCCATTTCGGTTTTCTGCACATCAGATCTGAATTCCTGTAGAGCACTCTGGACCTGAGAAAACAGGAACATTCTGATGTGCAAACAGCAACCAGTTCCTGTGGGATTTGGCTGTGGCAATAGCATATCAAACTAAGCAATAAACGTGGTGTCGAGATAGGGGGATGCAGAATGTTCACCCACAGAAGCTGGTTTACTGGAGTTCCAGAGTTCTTTGAAGGAAACCAGATCTGGTGTGCAGGCACCTGGCAGTATAAAAGCAGGGCAGTTATACATATTTGAATACACACATGTATACATTGAGCTGGGCACCCTCTTTAAATGACATACTGTATGTGGGATTGAAAGATCCCCATTAAACACTAGGGATGATCCGAACACCCCCCCCCCCCCCCCCAGTTCGGTTTGCAGCAGAAAATGCGAATAGGCAAAAAATTTGTTCGAACACGCGAACACCGTTAAAGTCTATAGGACACGAACCTGAAAAATCAAAAGTGCTAATTTTAAAGGCTAATATGCAAGTTATTGTCTTAAAAAGTGTTTGGGGGCCTGGGTCCTGCCCTAGGGGACATGAATCAATGCAAAAAAAAAAGTTTTAAAAACTGAAGTTTTTTCAAGAGCAGTGATTTTAATAATGCTTAAAGTGAAACAATAAAAGGGAAAAATTTCTTTAAATTTCATACCTGGGGGTGCCTGTAAAGTAGCGCATGTTTCCCATGTTTATAACAGTCTCTGCACAAAATGACATTTCTAAAGGAAAAAAGTAATTTAAAACTGCATTGATACATGTCCCCTGGGGCAGGACCCGGGTCCCCAAACACTTATGACAATACCATGCATATTAACCTTTAAAATTAGAAATTTTTGATTTCTCCCATAGACTTTTAAAGGGTGTCCGCGGCATTCGAATTTGCCACGAACACCCGAAATTGTTCGCTATTCGGCCAACGGGTGAATAACCAATGTTCGAGTCGAACTCATGTTCGACCCAAACATAAAGCTCATCCCTATTAAACACCATATACATGATTTTATATCTGCAGTTAGCTGGTGTTGTCACATACTTCTGAGCATTATCATGAACCTTCTTTCTGCAGAGGAGCTTGCAATCTAATGTTCCTATCACAATTATGCAAGCAAGGATCTATAGGTGTACTTTTAAAAGGTTAGATCTGCCATACATTATACAATTTTCCTTTAGAATTACCAAAACCTTATCAAATTTGGTCAAACCTAAACACGTTCAATTTGTATGCAATTAGGCAGGCCCTTACACTACATAGCTGAAGATAAATCTAAAGCCGGTCCATAGACGGTTCAAGTCTGAACCGGCCGAGATTCGAACTGTGTATGGGCAGGCTGAATGTACCAAGTTGGTCGATATATCAACTTGGGTACAAGCAGCCTGACGGATTTTACCTGCGATTATTGCTAGTGGCTGCTACAGCCACTAGCAATAATAACTGTCTCAGTGGGCGGGATTCCCCTGTCAGATCTGTCTGTGTTGATAGAGGAATCGTGCGAATTGCATCCGAATGCAAAGAAATTTGCATGGTGTATGCCTTGCTTGAATTAAATTGAACAAGAAAATTGTATAATGTATGGCCAGCATAAGCCAATTAAAGAACCAGCATATTTTATGTTTTTGGGTGGAACCCAATGCAAACTTTTAAAGAACATACGAAATCCATTCGGATAGTGTACTTGGTAGAACTTAAACTCAGTGCTGTACAGAAAAAAATCCAACCACCACAGATGCCAAAGCTATTTAGCTCAGGCAACCTAAAGCTGTCATGAAACATCTGGTCACATGACCTGCAGCAGCTCTGCATGGTGGTAATTGGTCACATGACCTGCAGCAGCTCTGCATGGTGGGAACCATGTCAACAGTATTGTCATTCATGTTAAAGGCAGGCCACACGATCTGATCCAATACGCTACATCTCCCCATGAGAGCTACATCTCCGTCTCTTTCATTGAACTGGAACTAACTGCACAGTGTGCGTCCGATTAAAAGTGGAGATCTTATTTAGGCTATCCATATGACCTGACAAGCGTTATCATGACATACCTGTCTGAGCATTATCATACAGCAACAGATCATAGGAGCCTTGGAATCCAGTGCGGTAGTTTGTTCTTGTGCCATGATCCCACTGAACCACTACAGTTTTATCAGGTGTTGTAGGGCTGCCTTGGCGTCCAATTTCTACCACAGTACCCAGGCTGCCCTCGCCGTTATCCTGGTTCACCCACTTCCAGTCAACGCCTCGAACCACACGCATTCCCAACTGCATGGCTGCAGTACAGTCCCAGTCCATATTATCCCTCCAGGGTAAGTGTAGAGCACATTAGGATAAATGTTTGTTCCTCAAGCTGACGATCAGGACAAAATTCCAGCGTAAAAGTCCTGAAAAAAAAATATATATATTTGAAATAAGTGCACTTTTAACCACCTACAATTTACAAAAAACACACCGACAATGAGACATGTTTAAGCTAATCTGTGCCCACAACAACTTTGGTACAGTGACCTGTGCTGCGACAATGACAGCAGGTCCTGGCAGCTACACCTGTGTCCTTCATGGAGAAGAACACTACGCTGTAAGGCCCCATACACACGGGAGAATTTATCCGCGGATACGGTCCAGCGGACCGTTTCCGCGGATAAATCCTCTCGAGGATTTCAGCAGATTTTAATGTGATGGAGTGTACTCACCATCGCATTGAAATCCGCGCCGAAATCCTCTGGCGATGACGTGTCGCGCCGTCGCCGCGATTATGACGCGGCGACGTGCGCGACGCTGTCATATAAGGAATTCCACGCATGCGTCGAATCATTACGACGCATGCGGGGGATCCCTTCGGACGGATGGATCCGGTGAGTCTGTACAGACCAGCGGATCCATCCGTTGGGATGGACTCCAGCAGATGGATATGTTCTGCATGTCAGCAAATATCCGATCTGCTGGAATCCATCCCAGGGGAGATATATCCGCGGAAACAGATCCGCTGGCGTGTACACACCATAGGATCTATCCGCTGAAACCCATTTGCTGGGATTTATCTGCGGATGGATTCTATGGTGTGTACGGGGCCTAAGAGTTTCACCCTAGGTCCTTAACTAGTTATATAGCAATTGCACAAATTAAGATGGTATTAAACACAAAAGCAAACATTTATTGTATTGCAGCTTATCAATTCCCAGATATGATGGCTGCATTTGTTTTCTTTTTTAGGCTTTCTTTCCTTTAATTTTTACCTCCTGACAGCAAGTCTGTAATTTTTCAACGGAACAAGCTCTCCTGAAAATGTATTAGTTAGAGCAGGGGTCTCCAACCTCCGGGCCGCAGCCCAGTGCCAGTCCGTGAGCTGTTGGGGGCCAGCGGCAGATCCATCTCTATTGGCAGCTGCTTTAATTGCCGCCCGGGCTCCACCTCTTGTTTTTTTCCCTCTTCCCCACCACAATAGCTAGTCTTCTCCAAAATGACAGCAGAGACCAAATCACCAGTGCCAACCCCAGACCTCCAGTGGGGGCTCTGGCAAAACAGCAGCAGCACAGAGGAATCATAATGGGCTATGCAGGAGACACCCAGCAGTCAAGCCACTCCACACCATCCACTCAGAGCCCGGCCAAATCAAGACCCAGGCCAATGCATCCATGTGTTTGCTTTCCCCTGGGACATCAGGAGGAGGAGAGCAACCACTACTTATTGACAGGGGGTGGAGCTTCACTCGGCCGCCAGTTGCTTACCCTCTGCTGTGCAACAATTTAATATAATAGCCCTTTATTGCAGCCAAAAACATGGATTCAGGAGCCTGGTGGTGACCTGAGGTACTTGGATGAACATTGTTGCAATAGAGCTGCACGATTAATCACTACTAAAAATCGCTGTCTCGATTAAACCCCCCCTCGTAATCTTAATCCGGCATTTCCTCGACAACATGCGCTGAAAGAGATAACTATAAACATTGCATCTTTTGGTGCTTTTAGATCAAAGGGATGAAGTTGGGTCTGTAAATGAGGGCAGTTTAACCACTTAAAGACTTAAGCCTCGTACACATGATACGATTGTTGGCAGGGGATTGTCTGTTGACAGACTGTTATCCTAAAATCTTACTGTTAGTACGCTCCTTTTGACAATTGTAGTCCAATTTTCCGGCAACAAATGTTGGACAGGCTAGTCAATTTTCGGCGGACTGCGGTTTGTCATACGATTTTCGTATTGGTCAGTATACAAATCCGTCACACAAAAGTTGAAAGTACAAACACGCATGCTCGGAATCAATGCTCACCAAAACACAAAATTAGCAGAGGGGCCCAAAGCTGTGACTCCCAAGAGCTGAAATTCCTCTTAGTATGTCATTATATTCGTGTTTGTGGCACGACAATTGTGTAATGTTAGTATGCAGGACAAGATCCTGGCTCACGGCCTTTAGACAAAAATCAGACACTCGGTTGGCCAACAACTCTACTGTGTGTACGAGGCTTAAGCCTTTTTCTGACACTTGTTGCTTACAAGTAAAAAATCTGTATTTTTTGCTAGAAAATGTCTTATAACCTCCAAACATTATATGCATAAACCACATCTGGCCCTCGGGCCGCAGTTTGGAGACCCCTGGTAAAGAGGTTTGACTGCAGAAATTCCTGGTAAAACCCTATTAGTGAGTGGCAACAATATAACCCAGCCCCCATCGCCACCAACAAAAATTGTCATCACGCACTACACCACCCCCCCAAGACACAAACACCACAACCCCCGGAAAAAATCGGCGGCACGACACTGATCCCTGGCACCGAAAAGGTTGGGGACCGCTGAGTTAGAGCATTGAGACAAACCATTTACCACTGCCAGGGGTGCTTACAATGACCGTCTTTTATTTATTCATGTAACACCTTTATCCCAAAAGGAGAAAAGAAACTTGAAACGTGAAACGTGTTAGCTGGAGTTTGGCTTTGATGTGTCAGTATATGTGCTAGTACATCTAACACTCCCCTCCCCCCACACTAACCATGCTGCTGTCCGTTGTGCTCCTTTATCCAGAGTGGGGGGGCAATCTAATACAGGAGGTGCGTTACTGGCCAGATCACCAGATGAAAATAGAGGGGAAAAAAGCCAAAACGTAATGCAGCCACCACATCAAATAATTGGTAAGCTGCAATATATTACTTGGGTATATTGCAATATATTATTTTGCTTTGGGTTAATTATTACTTTTTTTGAGCGGTTAACATTATCCAGCAAAAACTGCAACTGTGCTAATATCATAAAGCTTAGTCATTTTACCCCAGTCTCAGTTTTCTGGAATCTATTTCAGCAAGTCTCCAAATAAAATACAGTATATATGCATTAAGTCTGGGTTCACACATAAGCGATGTCAGACATTGCATGCGATTTGCACCGCATTGCTGTGCCGATCACATGCAATGTCTGTGAAATACGAGTTTAGTCATACAGTTGTATGGCTGAACTTGCATTGGATTCGCACGAAAATAGTGAAGGAACCTTTTTTTCCCCCCGCACTGGAATCGCATCGCATGGGTGTTCAGAGACTTCAGACATGAGATTGTAAGAGAATGATAATACGGAGACTTCAGACATGATACAAGAGATGGTAAGAGAATGAGGATACAGAGACTTCAGACATGATACAAGAGATGGTAAGAGAATGAGGATAGAGAGACTTCAAAACATGATAAAAGAGATGGTCAGAGAATGAAGATAGAGAGACTTCAGATATGATACAAGAGATGGTAAGAGAATGAGGATACAGAGACTTCAGACATGATACAAGAGATGGTAAGAGAATGAGGATACGGAGACTTCAGACATGATACAAGAGATGGTAAGAGAATGAGGATACAGAGACTTCAGACATGATACAAGAGATGGTAAGAGAATGAGGATAGAGAGACTTCAGACATAATACAAGAGATGGTAAGAGAATGAGGATAGAGAGACTTCAGACATGATACAAGAGATGGTCAGAGAATGAGGATATGGAGACTTCTGACATGATACAAGAGATGGTAAGAGAATGAGGATATGGAGACTTCAGACATGATACAAGAGATGGTAAGAGAATGAGGATATGGAGACTTCAGACATGATACAAGAGATGGTCAGAGAATGAGGATATGGAGACTTCAGACATGATGGTAAGAGAATGAGGATATGGAGACTTCAGACAGGATACAAGAGATGGTAAGAGACTGCAGACATATTGAGGGAGACTGACATAGACTGTGGACATGCTATAGGAGTTGTAAGAGAATGGAGACATGCTTCAGGAGACAGTCAATGACTGGAGACATTATATGAGTCAACTAGAAAAAAATGCTATAACAGAGTAATAGAGAAACACCAGTTAATGTAGGCAGGCGTTCAGAGGGTTACATAAAAATTGCCAAAGGGCACCAAAGCTCTATAGCATTGACTTTTGCTCTTCCTCTGGCAACTGCACCAAAGTGTATGCAGGGAGGTGAGGAGAGGGGCACATGAGAACACAGAGAGAAATTAGGCTCTAACAGAAAAGGAGAGAGCTAGGACATGCCAGGAGAGAGGAGGCTGTGCTAATGAATTGACTCTTCATGGAGTTAGTCAAGCTCCTTAGCAAGTTCAAAAACACATTGTAAATGCATATAAAAAAGTTATGGAAAGGAAAAACAATGCTAGTAAGCATTATAAACTCTGATTTTTACCTGGAAATTTTTAAAGTAGATGACAGCGTTAATTAGGAAACTACAGTGGAGGAGGTATGATTATGCCTCCCAAGGCCACAGCATTTATTTGCCTCCTATTACACTACATACAAATGGTGGATCGCAACAACAAAATAGTGGATGGGAATCTGAAGAACAATTGTAGAAAGGCTTCCGTTTCTATTTCCTACGCGCAGAAATACTTGTGCTGTTTTCATTTGATTAGACATAGACAAGCCGACCAGATCAATATCTCTGACCACAGCGTCATGCGGACGTGACGCATGTGAGGGTGGGAGGTGCAGGAGCGCTCCATGGCTCGTGGTAGCGAGTGGCGGCGGGGATCCGAGTAGACCAACACCGGAGCAGGGGACGCCAGCGTGAGAGGCTGACTCTCCTGAAGATCGAATCGGACCTCCAGCCTGGCTCTCTAAGGAAAAAAAAAGGACGAAAAGCCGCGGGATCGTGAGACCGCCCAGCCCGGAACTAGACGCTGACCTGGTCCGGCTAATGCACGTGGACGGTGGAGCAGCATGCGACGTCCAGGGAATGAAAACCGCGCGGCAGCAGCTTGCAGCAGGCAGGGGAGAGCGTTCTAAGGCTGGGTGAGACGCTCAGTGAGCCGAGTAGGGTCGGGCGCCGTCCCGCTGCACCCCCCTTCCCCCCGGGGATCCCCCATTCCCCCTCTTCTGGTCATATACACCCAGGACGGGACTGGATTGTCTAGCCACAAAAAAAAAAAAAGAAAAATTTTTTTTTGTTTTTTTCTCTTCCCCCTGATAAAGCGGGAATATCTCGGGGAGGCAAGGGAAAAAAAAAGAGAGAAGAGAAAGGGAGCAGATTAGACCCATTTTTACAGGGGAACTTGCAGTCCTTGCCCCTACAGGTCATGTTCCTTCTCACAAATACGGTTGATTATAAAAGAGGGTCTTAAATGAGCAGATGATGTTAAGGAAGATTGGGATCTCTGAGTGTACTGATTCCTTGCTTCTTCTAGATTGGTGTTGAAGTGGGACTGCAATTCACAAGTGTTTATAGGGGCAGGTCGAGCAGACTACATGAGGTGGACTTGCACCTATGGTGGGGACCCCTCTTGCCGTAAGGAAAGTGCGGTAATTGTATCCCCCCCCAGGAGTGCGAGCTCCCTCAGTACAAAAGGGACTTCTGTGTAGGAAGGAAAAGGAAAAAGAGAAAAAACAACAAAGAATTACATCCTGTTTCTAGACTACTAAGGGGGATAATACCTGTCAGAGCGGTATTAGAAGTGAAGTTGAAAAGGAACGGATATACACCTGGACTAACGTAGCAATCCGCTTAATGTGATTTTTTTTTTTTTTTTTTGCTTTTCCTATAATGCTGACCGCCTATGTTATATTAAGAGTCTGGCCCTTCGTTTCTACTGAATAGAACTATAAAAAGTAGCCCGGAGTGAAGCACACCTGTCTTGGGAGATATTCAGGGAGACAAAGTGGGAGCGGATCTAAAATTGGATTCCCCTCTGGTGTCTTCTCTACAGTGGAATTATCATTACCCCAACGGCCCAGGGCAAGGTAGCATCAGCACCCGGAGGAAAAATCCCTATTGGTGAATTGATTGATTACTGCTACAGGTACACTAAAGGTACACTAAAGGTACAAAGTTTACAAGTGACTGAGAGAAGTCAGTAAAATCATAGTGCTGATGGAAGGGGTACTGTAGGGGTACTGTAATAAGAAATATTAAGAACCTCCCCGACATAGGTGACTAATTTGCCCCGGGAACATAGAGGAAGAACGGGCTGAAGCGACACAGGAAGATAACTCGGGTCAAATACTGAAGGTAGTACTACAATAAAAGGGCAAACTAGTAAATTGGAGAAAACGCAGCCCAAAAGTAGTAAACGGCCCTTTAATCCTAAGGTAAAGAGACAAGGTCACTTAGAAAAACGGATCGGACTGGTCGCGGGGGGTTTCTTTCTCCTGTCACTCTGCCCTTTGCCCACTCCTAGTAGCTTCACTTCCAAACTGGGGAAGAGAATTAGACCCGCCAACAAAATGAATAGATCAACGAGAGGGGGTACTACAAAACCAACAAAGAATAAATCGGGGAATAGCTCCATACAGCAATATATGACGCCAGAAGGGACCCTCAAAAGCCCAGGTCTCGCAAAAAAAACTGAAAAAAAGACTGATACAAAAAAGGGGGTAGGAACAGGTAGTGCCGAGAGCTCTAGAGGTGAAATGACACTTGAAAGTGAAGAAGATCAATATAACGTACAGGAGATAGCCCAAGATACGCTCCCCCCGACAAAGGCAGAGATGAATGCAATGCTATTGAGGATGGAAAATTCCATGGAAAACATCATCAAGACAGAAATTAATAAAGTAAGAGTAGACTTGGGAGGGCTCCGCGACAGAGTGGTAGAGACGGAAAGGAGAATTGAGGAGCAGGAACAGGAAATAAGCGCCTTGAAAAAACAAGTAATGACCTTGACTGAAAACCAGAGACTGGCGGTATATAGGATTGAGGATCAGGAAAATCGCAATAGGCGACAGAATCTTAGAATTAGAGGGATTGTAGAAGAAAAGGATGAGGACCTCAGAGACACCATGAACACAATCTTTAATCCTCTATTAGAGAGAGCAGCTGAAGCTAAGTCCCTCAAGATCGAGAGAGTCCACCGGGTGGGGAATCCCCAACAGATAGAAAGATACGGTCCAAGGGATGTGGTGGTTCGTTTCAGGAATTATGTCGATAAAGCAGAAATCTGGGGAAGGCTCAGAGGAAAACCTCCCCTGAGACATAGAGACATTGAGCTACAAATATTTTCAGACTTGTCTAAAGAAACGTTGGCTAGAAGAAGACACTTGAAACCCCTTTTGGACCTCATGCGGGTACATAATATAAAGTATCAATGGGGCTTCCCGGCGTGCCTCATAGGCATAAAAGGGGGTAAAACAGCACGATTAAGGTTCCCGGAGGAATTGAACGATTTCTGCTCTAAAATGGACATATCGATACCTGAACTCCCTGATTGGGTGGATTAGTCGGGTACAGCTTAGAATGGGATCTCGGGGGGGGAGACGGGGGGGGGTCAGGGGAGTATCTCGAGCACCACCACGAATGAGGAGCCAAGGATGAAGGCAAAGAGTCTTCTACCAGCGGCTCCCAGGCCAAGAGTGGGCCAGGGTGGGGGAGGGAGGGAGGGGGGGTGGGAGGAAAATGGGGGGGAGGGGGGTTGGGGAGGGGGGGAAGGGGACCATCTGAACGACTCCATAAGAAATTTCCTTAAAGTGAAAAAAAAAAAAAGAAGGCTATATGACAGAGTTTAAATTCCTCTCTTATAATGTAAAAGGTTTAAACTCTTACAGTAAGAGACATAAAATCCTCAGCGAATTAACACAATATAAAACAGATATTGCTTATTTACAAGAGACCCATATCACATTGGAGTCCAATATAAAGTTGTATTCACCAGAATACCCTGTGTGGTATTATGGAGACACAATTTCATCGCGATCCCGCGGGGTTGCGATAGGGTTTGCTAGTAGAGTCCGATTTACATTGGTGGACAGACAGACAGATCCCGAGGGGAGATTCCTGTTCTTAAAAATAAAACTAGGTGGGGAGGTATATACCTTGGCAAATGTTTACGCTCCAAACGTGAATGCGGTTAAATACATAAGCAAAATCCTGAGAAAATTAAAAGAATTTGAAGAGGGCCACGTAGTTTTAATGGGAGATTTCAATTTCTGCATGTGCCCAAGCCTCGATAGTACGTCTGGTGTACAGGGGACTAATCGTGAACATCTAAAGACATTGACAAGACAAATGACACAAAATCAAATGGTGGATGTATGGCGAATCTTTAACCCCAAGGCTAGGGATTACACATATTTTTCACCTGTACACGGGACGTACTCGAGGATTGATTACGTCCTCGTCGACCATAGGCTCCTGGAGAGTGTGATCGAAGTAAGGTGTGAGATCATGACGATCTCCGACCACGCTCCTATAACCATGAAAATAGTTACCTCTATACAAAAAGCTTCTCCACCAGAATGGAGATTGGATGAGAGTCTGTTGGGAGACGAGGATGTGGTCGAGAGGATACAGAAAGAGCTGGAACTCTACTTCCAGGAGAATGATAAGGAGGGTATCTCAAGAGCCTCCCTGTGGGACGCTCATAAAGCTTACATTAGAGGGATTTTTATTGCAGAAGGGATAAGGAAAAACAAAATAAGAACAAATAAATTAAAAACGTTAAGGGAGGAGATTCTTAGGCTGGAACAGGAACATAAATCTCAGGGGCAAAGGAGGGAAACACTCCATAAGCTAATTATAACAAGAGACGAATATAGAGCCCTGGCGGAACAAGAAACTAGGAAATATATAGACAGGACAGAGAGAGAAAGATATGTTTGGGGAAACAAACCTAGTAAAAATTTGGCTAGAATGGTAAGAAAAAAGAAAACTAGGAATTTTATTGAAAAAATCAGGAACGGGAATGGGGAATTAGTCTACGCTACAAATAAAATTGCGGAAGCCTTCCGAAGCTACTATGGAGAATTATATGGTGTCCAACAAAAGATCAGGGACCCAAGTGAAAAAAGGGATAAGACCAGGGAAGTATTACAGCAAGCCAATCTCCCGAAACTAGAAGAGCACGAGATAGTAGAAATGGAGAAATCTATAACGGAGCAGGAAATAAGCGAGGTACTAAAAACCATTCCTAAGGGGAAGAGTCCTGGGCCAGATGGCTTTTCGTCTGCGTATTTACAGAAGTTTAGCACTATTTTAGTGCCTAGACTCTGTCAATACTTTAAAGGACTGGGATCAGATTATGAGATGAGTAGAGAGGCATTAACAGCAACGATCACGGTGATAAAAAAGGAGGGGAAGGACAATACGACCTGTTCAGGCTTCCGTCCTATCTCGCTCCTGAATGCGGATACTAAGTTGTACGCGAAAATTTTGGCTGAACGAATGAAGGGAGTGATGACAGACATGGTCCATCCAGACCAGGTTGGATTTATCCCGGGAAGGGAGGGTAAAGATAACGGGGTCAGGGCTCTTCTTCTTCTCCAACAGCTGAGGGAAAGAGGGACCCCCGGTCTGCTCCTGTCAGTAGACGCTGAGAAAGCGTTCGACAGGGTAGACTGGGGGTTCCTGATACAAACACTAGAAGCTATAGGACTAGGCCCAAGGATGATAGGGTGGATCAAAACTCTTTACCAGCACCCATGCGCTAGGATAAAAATAAACGGATCCTTATCAGCCCCTTTGGAGATGAGAAATGGGACTAGGCAGGGATGCCCTCTGTCCCCCCTCCTTTTTGTGATAACATTAGAACCCTTATTGGCAATGGTCAGACAAAACCCAGAGATATATGGAATAGAAGTAGGAGACGAGGAGCATAAACTGGCGGCTTTTGCCGACGACGTTTTATTTTTTATACGTAGCCCAAGAGTCACCCTCCCAAATTTAATAGCTACTCTAAGACAATATGGGGAGGTCTCCAACTTCAAAATGAACACAGCGAAAACGGAGATTCTGAATGTCAATATCCACAAAGAGGAAGAACAATTCCTACGGAAGAAATATAGCTTTTCATGGCAGAAAGAGATAAATTATCTGGGCATTAAATTGGCAAACACCCTTAAAAAAATGTATAGAATAAATTATATCCCTCTGCTAGACGAAATAAAAAAGGAAATTAAAAATATTTATAATAGACCTATTTCGTGGTTTGGAAGGATTAATGTTGCGAAAATGATTCTGATTCCTAAAATCATATACAAATTCCAAATGCTCCCAATTTTTTTACCTCCACCATACGTTAAAATACTAAATTCCCTTATTATGAATTATATTTGGAACAACAAAAAACATAGGATTTCGGCCCAAACCTTAAAACGGGCCAAAGATAAGGGGGGTCTAGCGGTCCCAGACATTAGAATGTATTATGACGCTTCGGTTCTCTCAAGGGTTATAGAATGGGCTAAAGAGTCACAGGACAAAAGATGGATAAGTATTGAATGTTCACTAGCTAGAGCACAGTTAGGGAGATTGATTTGGAACCCACCACAATTTAGACATATACACACGTCAGCACATGCAATCACACATAACGCTTTGAGGATCTGGGAGAGAGTACACAAACAATTAAAAACAAAATACAACTCGCCTTTTATAGATCTAAAAGAAAATAAATATTTTGCACCAGGGACAAGGGAAGTAGGTGGTAAGTGGATAGGAAATAGAGTTCAGTTAAAAGATATAACACTACAAGGTAAAATAATGACATTTCACGAAATGAAACACATGATAGAATTTAGGATGATTGACGAGTGGAGGTACCTGCAGTTGTCATCATTCGTCAAGCATCTTCCACATCCTATACGGTCACGGGAGGAGTACACCATATTGGAACAAATGTGTAGCACTAAAACCTCAAAAGGGAATATTTCTAAAATATATAAATATTTGCAAAAAATGGACGAGTCGGATACGTTAAAATACATTCAAAAGTGGGAAAGAGACCTTAATGTCCCAAGGGGAAAGACAACCATGGGAAGAATCTTGAATTTAACTCACACCTCGGCGGTTGATGTAAGAACCGCGGAAATGAACTTTAAATGCCTGACGGGATGGTACGCCACTCCAGACAAAATGAGTAAATTTAGAGAAGGAGAATCAGAGGAATGCTGGAGAGGATGTGGGCACAGGGGAACGATGGCCCATTTGTGGTGGAATTGCCCTAAGATAAAAATTTATTGGAAAAAAATCCTGTCCCTGATAAAAACCATAACAAAAAAAGAAGTAGAAGATAACCCATGGGTAGTCCTTTTTCATGGGGGGGAGGGGCCAGTGAAAGAGTATAAAGCCTCACTAATCCCCCACTTGTTGAACGCAGCGAAACGCTTGATCCCGCTAAAATGGAGGGAGCCGGATACCCCACAAATGTGGGAGTGGATTGACTCGGTTGAGGATACATATAGGAGGGAGAAATTGAAATTTGGTATAGATAAAAATAAACAGGAGTGCAAGGGCAGATGGGTCTCTTGGTTAGAATTCAAAAAATCTTGGAGCTGTGCAGAAAACCTGAATGGATTAGAAAGATAGTCGGAACAAAGGGAATAGTCTCTTCAGGTGGAGTCGTGAGATGGTCGGGGGGGGCGGGAGGGAGGTCGGGGCAAGGGGAGGTTGGTATATATTTTTTTTTTTCTTTTGGTCCACTAAGGATAAACACATTTTGTAACTCTGTCTCGGTGTTAAACGCCTTAGTCCCAAGTAGAGGGGCAATGAAATGATGTGCATAATTAAAGGAAAAGAGAAAAAAAAAAAAAAAAAATAAGATATAAAAAAAAAGCAGAATAGCATGCATAAAAACAGGTATATAAACCACAAATGATGCAATACCGGAAGTAGAGACAGAATTATGAATAAAATCATGACAAGTCTCTTGCTGTGGTTAGTCTGAGGTGGAAAAAAAAAAAAAAAAAAAAAAAAAAAAAAAAAAGACATAGACAAGCCCGAGGACTAAAATAAAGCCGATAGCTTATTCCTATCAGGACTACTGGCTGCACAAATAATTCATTCATTTAAATGCATTACACCGGGGCTGTGCTTGCCGTCAGTAGTTTAAAGATATATCAGGGAAGTAAAAGAAAAAATCAATGAAATTAGTATACATGTCTGATGCAGTTCTGTAAAAATAGGCGAACTTTAGGAGTAGCAGGCAACATAAAATACATATTTCATTGTAAGATATTAGGGCTGCAACTAACGATTATTTTCATAATCGATTAGTTGGCCGATTATTGTTTCGATTAATCGGATAATAGCCTTTAAAAAAAAAAAAAAAGCATTTTTACATTTTTTTGGGCCAATTTGTTGTTGGGCAGATTATAAAACACAAATTGCCGCAAAAACACATTACATGCTTTTCTGCAGCTTCTCCATTGAAGTATATTGAACAAAATAGCACCGTTTTGCGGTGGATGTGAACGTGTCCCATAGGAAAACATGTAAATGAACTGTAGTGTGTTTCTGCAAAAAGCACCAAAAAACAGAGATGGGAACCAGGCCTGAGATGTTTAGTAACATAATGGGGTTAAAAAAACAAAAATAAGTACAAAAAGAGCAAATAATCGCTACTGTAAGGGGTTAATTTTTTTACAGTGGGACAGTGTAATATTTACAGTAGCGATTTGCTTTTTTGTACTATAAAGGGCCAATTTTAGTTTTTTTTAACCCCATTATGTTACTGCCCGATTAATCGATTATGAAAATTGTAATCAATTTCATAATTGATTAGTTGTCGATTAATAGATTAGTTGTTTTGGCCCTATAAGATATATATTATTATATGCAAGTGTGTGCGTGATAAATCTCTATGCATACACAATAAATATGTATACACACACGCACAGTATCTCACAAAAGTGAGTACACCCCTCACATTTTTGAAAATATTTTTTACATCTTTTCATGTGACAACGCTGAATAAATTACAATGTAAAATAGTAAACAGTGTACATTTGCTGTCCCCTCAAAATAAATCAACACACAGCCATTAATGTCTAAACTGCTCGCAAAAAAAGTGAGTACACCCCTAAGTGAAAATGTCCGAATTGGGCCCAAAGTGTCAATATTTTGTGTGGCCACCATTATTTTTCAGCACTGCCTTAATCCTCTTGGGAAGGAGTTCACCAGAGCTGCACAGATTGCCACTGGAGTCCTCTTTCACTCCTCCATGACGACATCAAAGAGCTGGTGGATGTTAGAGACCTTGCGCTTCTCTACCTCCCACTTGAGGATGCCCCACAGATGCTTAATAGGGTTTAGGTCTGGAGACATGCTTGGCCAGTCCATCACCTTTACCTTCAGCTTCTTTAGAAAGGCAGTAGTCGCCTTGGAGGTGCGTTTGGGGTTGTTATGCTGGAATACTGCCCTGTGGCCCAGTCTCCGAGGGGAGGAGATCATGCTCTGCTTCAGTATGTCACAGTACATGTTGGCATTCATGGTTCCCTCAATGAACTGTAGCTCTCCAGTGCCGGCAGCACTCATGCAGCCCCAGACCACTACAATCCCACCACAATGCTTGACTGTAGGCAAGACACACTTGTCTTTGTACTCCTCACCTGGTTGCCCCCACACATGCTTGACACCATCTGAACCAGATAAGTTTATCTTGGTCTCATCAGACCACAGGACATGGTTCCAGTAATCCATGTCCTTGGTCTGCTTGTCTTCAGCAAACTGTTTGCAGGCTTTCTTAGGCATCATTTTTAGAAGAGGCTTCCTTCTGGGATGACAGACATGCAGACC